>NC_050450.1:40819587-41024587 GCF_903995425.1 Onychomys torridus
AATTAGTACTAATGTTTTTTGCTGTTAAGCTCCAAATTGGTTGTTATTGAGCTCTTTTGAAGACCGGGAAGAAGGTTAGTCTATGGGAAACGACTAAGTCCGGAGAGCTGTATTTCAAAGCAAGCTTGAGAACAGGAATCCTGAAAGAGGAAACTAATTGAAATAAAGTCTCATTACAAGCAGGATTACTCTCAGAGAGCCAAGACTGCTTGGGATGTAAAGTGTTTCTGACAAAGGGAATTGTTACAGGCAGTCTCCTGTCTGGAAGGAGTTGAGAAAATACCCAAAGGATGTCAGAGGAGGTGGTGATCCCAAGCAAAGGAAGTCTCATTTTCCACACTAATTTCAGTACTGGATTTTTTTTTTTTCTATTAACAAACAAACACAATGAACAGAAGTTAATCTCTTTCAGACATATCTGTGTTTCTGCTGTGGCCCCCACAAAACCGGTTTTATTTATCCCCTCATTCCTGCAGAAAGGGAAGAATCCATTTAATCTTTTCATACCTATGTATTTCTCCCTGCAAAGGGAGTGAGGACAGGGGCATCACAGCTGGCTGCCAGGCCCCCATTGTGCTTCTCTGTATTCTTTCTAGGCTCTAACCCAGACCCCAGGGTTTCCCCTACCTAGGCTCTCAGGGAAAATGGCTCCCTCCTGCCTCTCTACAGACTCTTGAGATGACCATTGAGAGCCACTGGAGTGAGTTAAGGAGGCTTGCCTCACTGGTCCCCCTCTACACCCTGACTTTGTATTGTCTTCATTTTTGTCTAGTTCAAATCCCCTTCAACTGAGAGTAGTCCTGCTTCAACCCCATTTGGTAAGTTAGCCTTGAAGGGTATTTACCAGACTCGGTAAAGTGCTCATGGCCCATCCTAGAAGGCCACTATGCATGCTTGTTCACTGTGGTAAGTCAAGAGCCTAAAATGCTTCCTGATATACAATGTGGACACAACACAAGTGTGGAACAAATGACTTGGCTAAATTAATGAATAAAGAGGTCACAGTAAGAAATCTGCCAGCACAGTTTTCTACTCTAATGGACACAAGCGGGTTCCCTTCCCGGTAGCCACAGATCACATGCAGTGTCATGTACCCTTTTGCATTTATGGAACACCACTGTGTGTCAGCCATGATGCTCTGACAGACACTCCCTGTGATCTTCATGCAGCAGAACGTGTAAGATCTCTAATCTGCACAGTTTTATGAACTCACAACATGTGTCCATGTACGACAGGCCCCTAGGTCTGACTGGCTCCTTTCTCCATCCCTCCCCTCCCTCCCTCCCTCCCATCCCCCCTTTCTTTCTGTGATGGAACCCAGGGCCTTGCACCCATCTGGCTGGTACTCCAATACCAAGCTACATGTCGCTCTTGTCTGCTTCATGTCTTGCCTCCTCTTCTCTCTCTTTCCTTTCATTCTGAAGAGGACTTGTGGAGTCCCAACTGATCTTAAATTCCTCATTCTCCTGTGTCCACCTTCTGAGTTCTCTGATTGCAGGTATACACCCCAGGCTATCTTCTTGTACAGGGGATCAAACCCAAGTCCTTCCCTACACTTGTCAGGTGCTCTGTCATTGAGCTACATCACAGCCCCTACCTGCTTCACTTCCTGTCTGATTGGTCAAAGCCTTCTTGTCTCCCTGCTTCTGGGTTAGTAAAGTTTGCTTCTCTAGTTAGTCATAGCTTATAATGACTGCTTTCCTGTCCCGGCTCCTCGGTGTGATGGGCAGACTCTCCTGGCAGCCATCAGCCATGATGAGGCTGTAATCTTCATTTGTCTGAAGGTTAGGACTGTGGTGACCTTCACCATTAGGAAGATAGCTAAACTCTTTGAAGTAGGTTGGAGAAAGTTTCCTGCGGAGGGGAGAGTTAGGCAGTAGATGGAGGCATCTCATTTGAGTGGTGGACATGATAGCTCTCGGTGCAAAACTAAATGCAACAGATGAGGGCTTTGGATATCCGGGCACATGGCTAGAATCTCACTATTTGGGAGCTGGAGTCAGGAGGATCACAATTTCGTGATCATCCTCAGCTACCCAGCAAGTTTGAGAGTTTGCCAGCAGCCCGGGCTACATGAAACTCTGTCTCAGACAACAAACCACCCAGGATGAAAAGAGTTGTGATCAGGTGACGACGCAAGGCATCTTGTCTTAGTCAACTTGTGCTGTCAACCTGACCCAGCCTAGAGTCATTTGAGGAAGTCTCAACTGAGGAACTGCCTGGATCAGATCGGCCTGGGGTGTCTTAATTGAGCATCATTGTGGGATAGCCAAGCTCACTGAGGGCAGAACTATCCCTAGACAGGCGCTCCTTGGATGTATTAGAAAGCTAGCTGAGCAGAAGCCTGGGAGAAAGCAGCGAAGTGTTCCTCCATGGCTTCAGCTTTAAGCCTGTGCTCACCTTCCTTCCTTGGCTTCCCTAAATGATGAGTGCAAGCTGAAATAAACACTCTCCTCACCCAAGTTGCATTCGGTCATTTTTTTAATATATAGCATCAGCAGTAAGCAAACTAAACCAAGCCTTTCCCTGTGGAAAAGAACATGGTGATCCTCATACACCATAGTGACCTGGGGCTTAAGTATAGTCCAGCACCGTCTGCAGGAACCCCTGTTGGTGTATATCACAGCCTTGTGCTGCAGTTAGCTATTAAGAGTAATTGCCAGAGTCACCTCTAAAATTTAAGTGTGTCCTAAGGCTACTCATTATTAAGGGACAAACAATAATGTTGCACTATACTGTAGAAAAAAGTATACTAGGGTGGGGGAGATGGCTCAGATGGTATAAAGTGCTCTCCATATAAGCCTGAGGACCTGAGTCCAGTCCCCAGAACCTGTGTGAAAAAGGTAAGAAGGCCAGGTATAGTAGTGAGCAATTATAATACCCGTGCTGGGAAGACAGAGACAGGGGCACCCTTGGAGCTTGCTGGCCAGCCACCTTAGCTTACTCAGTGAGCGCCAGGAGAGTGGGAGACCCTGTCTCAACAAACACGGTAGATGGAGCCTGAGGAATGACACCAGAGGTCACCTCTGGCCTTCACATGTATGTGTCTCCATGAACATCCATAGACAAATACATGCATGCATGCATGTGCGCACACATGCACACATGCATGCACACACTTGCGTGATCTAGCACTGAGAAACTTGTAGAGTTTAATAGTCTCGTCTCTCTTTCCTTGTCCTCACTGGTGAGGTCTCTTTATTACAGCCCTTATCATACTCTGCCTGGAATTATGGCCCCTTTACTTGTATCTTCCTTTTTTGTTAGATCACGAGTCCCGGGGGTAGCAGAGCAGACATTTTCTTGATTCCTTGGCCATATCTCTGTGCACATAATAGGCTCCAGATAAGCATTTGTTGATTTGCATAGAATTAAAGTTTGATAACTGCAATAGTTGAGTGAGCCAGGTAACTCAAATTAGTCAGAGGAATCCAATTAGAAGCCACAGTAACTGGTGGACACTCTGAATGTCAAATTAAGGACTGTCCTTGGTTCTGCTGAGTACAAGAGGTCTGGGTGCAGAGAACCACCCTGCTTCATCTCATTTTGGAGGAGGAAGGTCCATAATGACCAGTGACAAGTATTGGGGAAAGATGGCAGACAGAACAGGCTGGAGCTGTGTCTCTGCCTTGTGGCTGCTGAGGTCTCTATTTCACAGAGAGCCTGGCAACACCACTTGTGCATCAGCTGGTAGCCCCAGGGGGCCTGCTTTGAGTCAGTTCTCCCAGACCCCTTGGGAGGTGAGTGATTATATTGTCACTCTCCGAGGCAACACAATCAACTTTCCAACTTTTCTGCCTGGATGCTTTCAACTCTGACCTCCACTGTCTCCAGTTTATCTCTCTATTGTTTTAAATTTCTCCTCTCCATTTGTTGTTGTTGTTGTTGTTGTTGTTTAGGATACTGATGCTGGTCTTATCCTTTACACAAAAATTGTATCTTTAAGGACTATTTGTTAGTGAATAAAGTGTGGGCTTTGAGTCCAATGCATCATTTGGTGTGGGTGCTGGGAACCAAACTTGGGTCCTCTGCAAGAGCACCAAGTGCTTTTAACTGCTGAACCATTTCTCCATTCCTTTGAATCTTAACAGTGATTTAGAGTAATAGAAGGTCTTAATTTTTATGAAGTCCATTTCAGCAGTTTGTTCTGTCAAGGGCCGGGTGTTTAGCATTGCACTGAAGAAATGTTCAAGGTCATGGGGGTTTTTAGTGATTTTCTTCCAGAAGATTTATAGCTTTGCATTTGGGCCAATCAATTTGTCTTAATTATTTTGTATGAGCCAGGGTATAGATAAAAGGTTTTTCAATTGATCACTTGATGAGTTGATTGCATATGGTGTAACAGTTTTGTGGTGAAAGGGCATCCTGGTGATTGGAGAACCAAAAATGCTGCACAAGACCATGCATCACACCACACAGCAGACCTCATGCAGTGGTGGCACATACCTTTAATCCTAGTGCTTGGGAGACAGAGGCAGGTAGATCTCTGTGAGTTTAAGTCCAGTTTGGTCTACAGAGTGAGTTCCAAGATAGCCAAGGCTACACAGAGAAACCCTGTGGGGGGAAAAAAAAAGAGATTTATCGAGCGTGGCATGAAAGGCTGCCTCTGAATGGGGATGAGAGAGAGAGAGAGAGAGAGAGAGAGAGAGAGAGAGAGAGAGAGAGAGAGAGAGAGAAAGAAAGAAAGAAAGAAAGAAAGAAAGAAAGAAAGAAAGAAAGAAAGAAAGAAAGATGTTGCACTGACCTTTAGTAATGATGAAGATTGAAGGCGGGGTGGAGGATGGGGGATCACCTGGAGTGTGGGCAGTTCTAACAGATGGATCTCTCATTATTTTCCAGCCCATTTTTTTTTAAAAGGCTGTTCTTTACCCAATGAATTAGTTTTGCCCCTTTATCAGAGCTTGGGTCTCTAGTCAGAGTACATCTGGCTGAGCAGAGAAAGCACCTTTACAAATCTGTTCTAACATATACACAATGGGAATTATGGGAAATCTTGTCTCTGCCAGCTTTATCAGAGCCATGGAAAAATGTAAGGCTTGCAAACAATAATAGGAAGGATACTTATTAAAGACAGATATTTGAATCTTGTAATGGTTAATCTCACCTATCAGTTAGCCTGAATCTAGACTCAGTTAAAGGCAAGCCACTGGGTGCTCATACTTGATCAGATTGTTGAAACTGAGAACAGCCACCTTAAAACAATGTTGGTGGAACCTTTGGGTGGCAGCCCAGATAAGAAGCAGTGGGAGAAGTCAAGTATTGCTTTTTGCCTGGCTGTCTTCCCTCTCATAGGCAAGTTCATCTACTCTGTCACTGCCACGGCTGCATTCCTTTACTGATATTAAGACCCAGCTTATGGCTTCCAGCGTGGACTGAAGACCAGCAGGTCTTCAGGGATCCTCTGGGCCTTAGCGCCAGGTTGGGACCACTGTGGTGTTCAGCTTTGTGGACTGAGCATCTACTGGATTCTTGGCCTCTCTGGGTGAGACAACCATTTTTGGACTACCCAGACTGTATTGTGTAAGCTCCTCAACCCCCTGTTACTGTATATTCAGTCTATCAGTTCCTTTCCTATAGAGAACCCTGACTGGTCAAATCTTAACAGAAATAAGCTTTCTCCTGACTGAGTTCCTCTAGTTCCCTCCCATCCTTCTGGCGTAGGGCTTGAGTTGCAGTTCCATTGACTGGAGCAGAGGGAGAAAAGTGTGTTGGTAGAACGGGTCATAGGGTCCTGCGGCAGATAGGGTGGGTGTTTGAAGAGCTGAGTATGCAACTAAACACAAGGGCCTTGTGGGAATGGAGTAGTGGTGGGGACAGGGAGGACTGAGATATGGGTGGAACTCAGATCACACACTGCTTGCAACACCAGGCTTTGGACCTTTATCCTCTGCCTCATGGACAGCTCTTGATGGCTGTGTGATTGGCGCTCAGCCTTGACTTCTTGACTTTCTTCAGAAAGTCCCACTCTTTGTCACAGAGTGGTCAGGTTGGGACTTGTAGGGGGGGTGGCAGCCCTGGAGGAAGTCACCTTCCCTGTGATGGTGACATTTTGACATTTTCATACATATGTTTAATGTATCCTGATCGTATTGACCTCCTCATTACCCTCTCTTGTCTGCTTCCATGTCTTTTTGTGTGTGTGATTGAATGAGTTCCTCTAGGCCTGCTCAGAGGAGCATGATGGAGGGGTTATTTGCAGGAGCGTAGGCACCTCACCAATGGCTACACCATTGAAGAAAGTAAATCTCCCTCCTCTAGCCTTCATTAGCAGCCTCTAATGCCTCAGCTTGTTCCAAGCATTAGTTCCTTCTGGAATTGCCTGGTGTCTGTCAAGTGTGTAGAGTATTTGAGATAAGGTGGTAGCAGGCTCTCTTGCTTGTTCCAGAAGCTCCATAGAAGCTAGCTAGAGAGAAGCAGGTGGCCCTCAGCACATGCCTCGTGGGTGCTGTCAGGCCTAACCATAGAGGACTGTGAACAGTCCAGCCCTTCCAGGTGCCATCTCATAGCAGGTTGGCAGTTCACCAAAGGATGGCATGCTACTCGGATCCTGCCTTTTCCCTGTAAACTTCCTCTGTTCTGAATGACTAAGGTGTGTGCTGTGCTCCAGAGTACTTAGGTGAAGACACACTCTGGATATGCAGGGTGGCATTCTGTCTACATCCTGTTCCGTGGTTCAGAATTCTGAGTTCTCATTTGTGTCTCCTGCTCACCAAGAAGAGCCGGGCCTTGGCTGGCCGAACTCCAATGGAAGTCAACTGTAGAAGAGAAGTAGGGGAAGGGCCAGGTCCATCCCTGGGGGAGCTCGTGCTGGGTGAGAGGGTGAGCTCTTGGGCTGGTACAGAAGCTGTGTGGGTGGAAGGATTTTCTTTTTTCTTTTTGGTGCCTCTTCACTCCTATCAGCGAGACATCCAATTATGCCACTTATCTGAGGCCATAATTATTAAAATATCCTGAATTGTGATGCTAATAGGAAATTTGCTAAATGGAAATGAATTTTTAATATCATAATTTGCCTTTTCCTTTTTATCTGATTCATTTTCTCTGTTGATGTCACTTCATTAAGGGCAAGTGAAACACAGAGGACCTTCAAGCCCTTTCTGCTTAGGACATGTTTAGTTAGGTTTCAGAATGTCTTTGAGTTTTCTAGGACCTGCCTAAGGCGTCATGCCCAATGGGCCCATGCTCATGTGTCCTGTGGTCCTGGACCCCATATCCAAGAATCACTTCTCCTTAGGCAGAGAGATCTGGTCCTGATGCAACTCTATGATGTCCTGCCATTTGATGTGATCTAAAAGAGCGTGTCCACAAGTGTGCATGCCAGGATTCAGTGAAACTCATCTGCATTGTGCCTTACATCGAGTCCAGGGGGTAGGAGCTGAATGCCATGCTACCCTGGGATTGTCACTGTCCACTTGACTATATATAGGCTTACCTAAGATCTATACCCCTGGGTGTGACTGCGTGTTTAGCTGAGGAGGGAAAACCTACTTTGAATGAACCGGAAGGGGAAAAAGAGAAAGTCAGCTGAGTGCCAGCATTAATCTCTCTCTGCTCCCTGACTGTGGACCCAATGTGACCAGGTCTTCCCCGCCATAATGGACTGGACCCTCTCAAACTGTGAGCCAAGCAAAGCCTCTTCCCTTACATGGCTTTGTCAGGTATTTGATCACAGCCATTATTAGCTAACACATACCTGACCCTGAAACCATTCTCCCCTAAAGATGGGTGGCCTCCCAAAGGTGCCTCAGGGACAGAACATATTTTTAAAGAAGGAGACAATAGGACTCAATCAACAACCTGAGAGTGGAATGTAAAGAAAGGACAAAAATAAGCAGAATTGAGAGAGCAGTTCTTGATCTGAGGAACTGGATGCATGGTGCTGCCTCTCTGGAGTGGAGATAGTTGGGGAGAGACCCTTTGCCCAAAGACCAGGACTTTGGATTTTGATGGTCTTTGTTTGCAACAGCAGGTGAAGGTATTTCATAAGTTTGGGGGCATAGAACCCAGAGGTGGAATTTAGGAAACATTAACATTTTGCTATTGTTTGTAGCTAGGAGAGTAGAGAAGAATGTAGTTCAGGTATCAGGAAACAGTTCTTTAAAAATGTATCATCCTGGGTCTGAAGAGATGGCTAAGAGCACTTATTGCTCTTGCAGAGGACTCAGGTTCCAGTCATAGCACCCACATCAAATCCTCATAACCATCTGTAACTCTAGCTCCAGGTGATCCAACACCTTCTTCTGGTCTCTACAGGCACCTGCACTCACATACCCATACCCTTCCATACACATAATTAAAAAAATAAATCTTTAAAAATATATTCATCAAGTTGAAGGGCATCCACCTATCATACATCCATCTACCCACACATCATCTATCTATCCATCTACCCACACATCATTCATCCATTCACCAACCCATCATCTATCTATCCATCATCCACCCCCACGTCATCTATCTATCCATCCACCCACCCATCATCTGTTCATCCATCCACCCACCCACACATTATCTGTCTATCCACCCATACATCATCTCTCTATCCACCCTACATACACATCATCTATTCATCCACCCACCCATCATCCATCCATCCACCCACCCATCTGGTAAGATTCTTTTCCAATATCAGAACAAATTAATTTCTATCCTGTTTCTTTGCCCCACTGTACATTTTATATCTGGATAAAGGAAGGGATGTTTTCAGCATTGAGAGAGGGAGATTAACATAGAATGGCTCCAAAGTTGTAATCAAACTGTGGTTCCCACTCAAGGTACTTTTAGACTAGGCATCCAGGAGTCGATGGTGCCCGGGAATGTTCTTATGTGCATGCGTGAAAGGGAAACACAGCCTCTAAGCTTCCAGTGTTCTAGAAATAGACTTTCATTTTTTTAAACCGTGAACAGTTGAGAAAAAGCTTTTAACATTTTAAATACCCTTTAACCACAGATATTTATTTCTGTGAACTGATTTACATATAATTAGAATACCTACAGGTTCTAAGCGGGGAAATACATCCCTTTCCTGAGCTATAGAAATCCAACATCGGAGGCTTTTCAGGGAATAGGGAATAATAAAACAGGAGAAAAATATCAGAGTTCAATTTCTTTTATAATTCACCAATATTTTCAAGGCTCCCAAATAGATTTCTTAAAAGTAGTTATGAGGTGAGGTAGTTCTATATTTTCCATCAATTTTTTCTAATTAAAGCTGGATTTGGAAAAGAAAAAGAAAATGCCTTGTACCCTGGAATAGTTCTTTATGTCGAAGACGTTGTAATGTGAATTTCTTAATGTTATATAATAGTATATTGGAGCAGCTTGGCAGGTTCATGAACTGGGGAGTAGAAGCTGTTTCTTTGGTAATTATGTTTTGTTGTTTTGTTTTTAATTGGAGAATTAAAAGATGTGGGGAAATACTCCCATGTTTGACTTTTCTAGGAAGACTTTGGTTAGTATGAGCTTAGTGAGATCAGGGCCTTGCCTAATGGGTACTTTACCTGCCCAGCCTCACCAGTCCCTGAGTGGTGCAGACATGGGATGCTTTGTTGGTTTCAACCATGGATGCTCCAGACAGGCCCTTGAGCAAAGGGCTCTAGGAGGTAGGGCTGGGCCCCACTGGTCCATGTGTCCTTATGGACGGTTGTTTTCATATCTAGAATGCAGAGGAGAGGCACCATTCTCTCTTCTATTAGGCACCCCCAGTGTACCAAGTGTTCCGGGTTCAGCACATCCAACCCTGGCCTTTGTTTCCAGGACAAGCTTTCTGGAAGAAGTCAGGCTCTCCTTTAGTGAGAGAAATTAAGACTGCTTGCATACCAGAGCAAACCTGTATCCCAGTGGCCACCAGTCCAGAGACTGGCAGGCAAAATGGAATCCAGGCACCGAGAAAGATGTTCCTGAAGCAAAGTCCTGAGGCAGAGATGTCTTATCGGGTATTTCTCTGACCTGTGGGGTGTGAGTAAAGGCAATGATAAAGTGGGTGGAGTTATTTATGTGTATGTATGCGCGCGCACGCGTGTGTGTGTGTGTGTGTGTGTGTGTGTGTGTGTGTGTGTGTGTGTTTACACATGCATATGTGTTTGGAGGTTAGAGGACAGCTTTGGATGTCCTCTAGGTGCTTTCTACTTTTTTTTTTTTTTTTTTTTTAAGTCAAGGATCTCTCCCTGGCCTGGAGCTTACCCAGAGGACTAGACTGGCTGGCCAGCAAGCCCCAGGGATCTGTCTGCCTTTCTCAGAACTGGAAATATAAAGTCATGCATCCTTCTGCTCCTTCCATCCCCTTCCCCAACATAGAGGTTGAACTCAGGTCCTTGTGATTGCAAGGCAATCATTTTACCAATTGAGCTACCCCTCCCCTCAGCCTCCATCTTCATTTTCTCTCTTCTTCCTGCTTTAACAAGATAGAAAGGAATGGATTACTTCCCAAGTCACCATGGAATGTGACCTAATAGTCCCAGGGAAGCTTGATGCTTTTGTTAGGCTAAGCAACAGGGATTTAAGGACTTCGTTGTTTTAGCAGCAGAGTGAAACATTTTCCTTGCAAGTACAACTCCTCTTTCAATGTTATTCCTGTACTTCATGGGGTCTTTCGACACTGGCATGGTTCTGTCCAGAAAGATACAGCTTCAAGAAGAACCTCATATTGCCTTGGTTGGGGACATTGTTAGCAGATTTTTCTGCCCCCACAGCCAACTCCCAACCATTTCTTATTAACTATGAAAGCTCAGCCTATTGCTTAGCCTTGTTCCTAACTAGCTCTTATAACTTAAATTAACCCGTATTTTTATTCATCTACATTCTACCATGTGGCTTTTACCTCTCTCCCATTCTGTATGTCTGGCTTCTCCGTCCTTCTTCCTCCCAGCATTCTCTCTGCCATGAAAATCCTGCTTAGCTATTGGCCATTTAGCTTTTTATTAAACCAATCACAGTGACATATCCTTCACACAGTGTAAAGGAATATTCCACAACAGGCCATCACAGACCTGCTTTGGTGCTGGAAAAATTTCTGCATGATGATAACCAGCTTAGGGCTTGGAGTCAACTTCTCAGCTCTGGCCCTCATGGGCATGTGGACATGTGGGTGTGATTCTATTGTCCATTTCCCAAGATACATAGGAAATTAAATTGTTCTCACATTTTAATCAAGGACACGTGATCTACAGTAGGAAGAGCAGCCTCCCATATAAAATCGTGTGGTGGGTCATCGCTCATCTCCCTTTGAAGTGATTCATGACTCTCTAAGGTAATAAAATACCTTGCTGAAATACAACGATCTGTCCAAGCAAATAAAAACCTGACAGAGTTACTGTATGGTGTTTTCTGGGGAGCTGTAACTATGATAGCTAGTTCAATGAGAACTAAGTGGGAAATCCAAATACTGGCCAAGCTACAAAGGAGAAATGAATCTCCACTGGGGAAGCGTGTGCCAGGCAGTGTTCAGGGCTCATAAACTATATGGGCTTTCAGTGTGAGGGGACTTGAGGTGGGCAAGCAGGCTAGCTCCCTGGCATTGACACACCAGAGCTGCCAAACTCTCAGTCTCAGATCCTCTACTATCTATATTCTCAGTGACCTAGTGCCAGGCTATTGTGCATTCTCTTCTCTCTCTTTCTCTTTCTCTTTCTCTCTCTCTCTGTCTCTCTCTCTCTCTCATCATTTTAGGCAAGGTTTCATGTAGCCCAGGCTGACCTTGAACTTCTAACCTCCCTGCCTCCATCTTTCAAGTATTAGAATTAGGCCTATTAGACATAGGCCACCAGGATCAGTTTAGACCACGTCCCTTACAGAAGTGTTTCATTTTGCTGAGGATGTGAGATTTGTTTAGGGACAACATAAACTAATGAAGAGTTAATGAGTTTAGAATTAACTAATGGAATAAAAAAAATAAGAAAGAAGAAACACAGGGAACCTCACCTTTGGATCTGGACTCCTACTCCAAGTGTCCTCATATTAGCATCATTCTCTCAGGGTAGGGTGGAAACCCTTAGCTGGGTCCTCTCATAGCATTCTTAACAGTTAGCCAGTTGATCCATGTTCAGATCTTTCCAATGTCTTGGAACACATTGCTTGTCCAGAAAAGTCTGTGGGGGGCAATTTCTGTGTTGAGATGAAGTTAGCTTTCAGCCATAGATACAATCCCACCCTTGGCTCATGTTCGACAAATCTGGTCATCAGCTCCCTGAGAATTTTTTCAAAGCACTCCAGTCTTGTGCCCCATATATGCACACAACTCTTCACAATGTCTCTTCAGGCTGAGGACCCCAGCTTTATTCAGAAGCAAAGCTTGGCTGGCATCCCTGACCTCCTGTGTGGCCTCCCTAGCTTGTTCTCATGGTCCAAGGCCCAAAGGGGAGGTCCTTGCTGTTACATTCACCTGGTAGCCAGGTGAACTCACAAGTGCTCCACCAGCTCAAAGCAAGCAGAAGATGGCTTCCGGCTTAAACAGCTTTATTCTTTGCTGGTGTGGTAGCACAGATCTGTCTCTAATCTCAGCACTGGTGAAGCTGAGGCAAGAGGATCTCAAGTTCAAGTCAGCCCAAGCTTTTGCCACAAAACAAAACATAGCCCACAAAACAGAAAAACCACTTCCTCCTTCCAACTTCTCTCTCTCACAATGATGTCACTAGAAAACACCCCATTTCCTATATCATTCAACTATGACAGAAAGGTTGCCATGGTTACAAAAGCATATTGGTGGCCTCTATATACAAAGCACACTTTGCTTATGTTTTGAACACAAAATTCATCTTCTTCTCCCAAATTAAAAGTCTATTAGTTGACTGACAGCTGTCGGAGTGGATCCGTGAGAAGTTACTGGTGAAGGGAGGTTCCCTGACTTCTTTGAAGTTTTATTTCTAAAGAATTAGTTTTATTATTTTCTAAGTGCATGTGCGTGTGTGTGTGTGTGTGTGTGTGTGTGTGTGTGTGTGTGTGTGCATGTGTATACCTGTGAAGGCCAGAAATGGGCACTGGATCTTCTGGGGAGAGTTATAGATGGTTGTGAGTCTCACATAGGTGCTGGGAACCAAACTTGGGGCCTCTGGGAGAGCAAGAAGAGTTCTTAACCCCTGAAATCCATCTCTCCAGAAATCCATCTCTCCAGCCCCCAAATTTACTTTTAAATAGTTTAAAATTCAGAAATAGACAAAACCATGGGTCACTTCATTTATGAAGCTCTTGTCAATGATAATATCTTACACAACCAGGATGTATTGTCAGAAGCAGGAAATTGACAGTAGGGCAAGACTTTTAAATCATTTGGGGGCTTTATTTGAATTTCACAAGTGTTTTTTGTTTGTTTACTTGAGGTAGTGAATATTGAACCCAGGGCCTCCCACATGGTAGGCAAATTACTCTATCAATGACCTTCATCCCCAACCCTCTCTTTACTTATTTTGAAATATGGTCTCACAAAGTTACCTAGGCAAGCCTTGAACTTGTGATCCTTTTATTTCTGCCTCTCAAGTAAGCTAGGATTATAGGCCTGTGCCATCCGGCTTGGCTCCCAAGTTTTTATAATGAGCATTATCTATGTGTATATCTGTAAGTACTTGAATAGACGTCACCCCATTTGCAGCACAGAGCTGTGTCACCAGCACAGGTGACTCCCAATCCCTTGCATCTCCAGCCCCAATGCCTGGCAAGCACTCACTATAATTTTGCTTCTTTGAGAATGCCTATGATTGACCTTTTAAATTCAATGTAATGCCGCCAATGCAATGGATATCTTCTGCTTTCATGTTCTCACGAGACTAATTTATTGGGAAGTTTTTACATGAAACTTGAACAATGTGCCAAAGCCTCCTAGTGTATACAGTTTAATAAATTAGCCATTGGCTTATGGATATAAGAATGAATTATGCTCATGGCCAGATATGGATTGGCCCCTAGGAAGCTCTCAACCACCTCCCAGCACCTGGGAGCTGTGAATGGGACACGTCTGAGTTCCTGATTTTTTTCTTCTACCCACCTGTGTGCTTTAAACGCTGACCCAAGGCTAGCGAGATGGCTCAGCTAGTAATGCATTTCTGCCAAGAGTGAAAACCTCAGTTTGGTCTCTAGGAACCACAGAGTGGAGAGAACCAAATCCCACAAGTTGTCTCTGACCTCCACATGTGTGCCATGGCTCACGTGCCACCCTTCAGTAAATAAATAGTTTAAAAATAAATACTAGCCTGTCTTCCTAGCATCTTCAGATAGCAGGAATGAGAACCAAGAGGGTCTAAACTTGTCAATGTATAGATTGTCTTCAGGGAAGCATTTTAGTGGTGGCATTGGGGGGTCACATTTCCACTCCCTCCTGCTTTTGCCCTCAAGAGGAAGAATGCTGTGAGAACTTCAGTCCCATCCCATTCCAGTAAACTCACAGGTGATTAACCCCACAGTGAAAATATCCACTGTACTTTGATAAATATTAATGTTTTTATTGAGCACATGAACTGTAGATGGGAAAAAGAAGATGTATAAAATTGATAATTAGATAGAAAAGATAGAGTCTCACATTTAGGGATAAGAATGATTTTATCTGTTTTTCTACTCATGGTACTATAACTTGCAGAGCATTTGAACCTTGCTTTATACATCCCTTCAATGATCTAGGAAGCTTAACACAATGGGAAATTTCTCTTCGTTTTTCCCTTTCTCTTTCTCGATGGTGTCTCATGCATTCCATGTTGACCTTGACCTTGAACTATGTGGATGAGGACAGTCTTAGTTAGTCAGTCTCTTACTTCCACCTCCTGAGTGCTAGAATGATAGGCAAGTGTCACCATACCCCGTTCATGCCCTGCTGCAGAGGAGCCCAGAGAGTCCTACATGATGGCAAATATCCTAGCAACTGAGCTTCATCCCCAGTCCAGAGAACAAAAATTTTTAAAACCCAACCCTCAAGGAGTAAAAATTTATTGGCCACAGGTCAGCTAATTAGTGTCAGAGTTTAAAGAAAATAAATGCTGTGTTGATTGCATTTATAAATATAATCAAATAGACACGTGTATGGTTGGATACTCGTAATTAATTTATTTAATTCAACAAACATTAATTGAATGCCTACTTTGTGCTTCTCTGATAGGCATCTAGGAATTATTTGGTGAATAAATAATAAATGGATGGATGGACAAATAAATGAGGGAACAAATTTAAGTTGACGAAAATGTGACCAGATGTTTTGGACTCTTAACAAACCTAATGATAAGATAAAGAATCTGTTATAGTTTCTTAAATATAAAATGATGTTTATGACTAAGAACTTTGTATATTCTTCAAGCCAAATTTAAAAACAAGCATTGAATACTGTAGCTTGGGTATTATATAGCCCTTGGAGACCATGTTTGGTATTTTCTCTATGTTTTGACCAACTATAGAAAACTTCTATCTTAAACATACTTTCAACCAGAAAAAAAAGTATTATCTCCCTCATTAGCATTACCAGCCTATAGAATAGCAATGCTAATGCTATTCTGTATTCTATGCATGATGATGCTAATTCTAAGATGACTTTTTTTTTTCTTCAAGACAGGGTTTCTCTGTGTAGTTTTGTGCTTTTCCTGGATCTCACTCTGTAGACCAGGCTGGCCTCGAACTCAGAAAGATCTGCCTGCCTCTGTCTCCTGAGTGCTGGGATTAAGCGACCCTCTTTCAAAGTCCTTATTGAGAGCCAAGCTCTGTTTCACATGTCACAGCATGGCATCACTTAGTCCCCACCACTCCCCTGAGAATTCTCACAACATCTTCAGAGATGAGGAAAGCAAGGCTTGGGAGCTTCCAGAGTTTCCCCAAGGTCACGATGACAAGCAGTACAATCAACATGAACACCGTGACTTACCCTCTTAGAAGCATGAACAACTGGTTCCATTCTCCAAATATTTGCTCCCTAATCTCTCCAAATTAGTCTATCTGATCATGCGGAAATGTAAATGAAGATGCTGAGCAGATGTGACACTTAAGCTCAGAGTGAAGGTGGAGGCCTCAGGAAACAACTAGTCACTCACATTGACATGAGTTTACAGTTACCCAGTGACTGGAGCTTAGGAGACAGGGTAGGGAGGGACCAAGTGAATCCCATGCTGGGCTGTCAGAGAACCCACGCTGGCCCCATGCTCAGTGCAAGCACTATGCCTTCGCCACACCTAGGATGTTCTCATGTAATCCATAGGATATGGAGAGCCAGTTTTCAGCAGGAGGGCAGCAGTGGAGTCCACTTCTGTGGTGGTACTGGTACCACCCAAGTTAATCACATAATACAGAAGAGTTTCCTGATCCCCACAGACAGGTTGAGCATCTCTTACTGGATGCTCCCAAGATGCCCCACACTTTCACACTCTGGTGATGCTTTGGAACCTACTCACTTGACTGGGAATTTGAGAAACATACTGAACCTTGTTGATCACTACTTTGTCCCCAGATCTAAAAGAGGGCTTTGAACACTGACTATTCCTAAGTAGTCATCAAATAGTTTAGAATGTTTTCTCAATTGAGAACAGAAAAACAGTCTTGGGACACTATGAATGGCATCAAGGAGACCTAGAGTTTTCTCACTGTTTGAATTTGGCTGTGTCATAAAGGCAAGATCTTGGCTCCCTTCCCTCAGATCCCAACTCCTTCCTATTTTCAATTACCCATCTTTCTACTCCTCATTAGCCTCTTGCTTCTTCCTTTATCTCCTTCCCTCCACTCTTCCATCTCTCTCTTTAGTTTAGTTTTGTCTATGCCTCTGAAATGTATGTGTGTGTGTGCTCTTGTACATGCATGCATCCTCGCCATCACATGAGGCTAGAGGATGTCAAGCTATTCTCTTCAATTACATCTCTACCATGTATTTTTTAAAAAGTCTTATTTATTTTTATGTGTATGGATGTTTTGTTTGCATGTAGGTGTACCATGTGACTGCAGTATCTATAGAGATCAGGAGAGGGCACAGATCCCCTGATGGGAGTTAGAGGTTGTTGTGAGCCACCATGTAGGTGCTGGGAACTTAACATAGGTTCTTTGTAAGAGAAGCAAGTTGTCTTAGCAGCTGAGTTATATCTCCAGAACCTTTACATTATTTTTTGAGATAGAGTCTCATTGAACCTCACCATTTCAGCTATACAGACTGGCATGTAAGCTCTCAGGATCTATCTATGTCCACCTTCCAACATTGGGATTACAGGTGCACAATACAATGCCTGACTTATGCAAAAAATTCCTTTTAAGGGGGAAAATACATATTAGTATCTTAAAGAATTTAAAGATGAGAAAAAGATGGTTATGTCAAAATTTTTGTTCCTATTACATATTATAATTATGTGTTTATGTATCTGTGTGTGGATGTGTGCACATGAATGCATTGTCCATGGAGGCCAGAAGAGGGCATCAGATCACCTGAGGCTGGAGTTACAGGTGATTGTAAGCTGTATAATGTGGGTGCTGGGAACTGAACTCTGGTCCTCTGCAAGAGCAATGAGAACTCTTAACTGCTGAGACACTCTTCAGCCCCCAAGGCCATTCTTAATAGCTGATGGGGCAGCTCCTTGAAGAGGATAAAGCTAATGTTTAACTTGCAAACCATCTGAAGAAAATATTACAAGGAAGGGATACACAGAAAGCACAGGGAAGAAACAGACAATATAAAAAAGTAGAAATAAATGTTAATAAAGGAGGAACTGCAGTCATTGTAAGTGACATTATACTCATTAATAAAGTCACAATGGCCCTCTATATGAATCAATTTTGTTTTAATATCCAGCAGTATGTTTACAGATTATATATTAGAAATGAAGGGCTCTAGAAAAGACAGGAAAACAGTTACCAAGTAACAAGCTATGATAGATAGAAATTTTTATTAATTTTTAAATTTATTTTACATACCAACCACAGTTTCCCCTCCCTCCTCTTATCCCATTCCTCCTCCCACCTCCTTTCTACCTCCCCCATCTACTCCTCAGAAAGAGTAGGGCCTTCCATGGGAGTTAACAACACATGGCATATCAAGTTGATGCAGGACTAAGCTCTTCCCCCTGCAGCAAGGCTCAGTGAGGCATCCCACCATAGGGAATAGGTTCTAAAAAGCCAGCTCATGTGCCAGGGACAGATCCTGGTCCTACTGCTAGGGGCCACAAACAGACCAAATTATATAACTATGCCCCACATACAGAGGGCTCAGGTCGGTCCCATGCAGGCTCCCTAGTTGTCAGTTCAGAGTCTGTGAGCTCCCACAAGTTCAGGTCAGCTGTCTCTGTGGGTTTCTCCATCATGATCTTGCCCCCTCTCATGTAATCCCACCCCCCTCTCTTCAACTTGACTCCCAGAGCTCAGCCCAGTGCTTGGCTGTGGATCTTTGCATCTGCTTCCATCAGTTACTGGATGAAAGTTCTATGATGACAATTAGGGTGGTTACCAATCTGATTACAGGAGAAGGCCAGTTCAGGCACCCTCTCCACTATTGCTAGGAGTCTTAGCTGGGGTCGTCCTTGTGGATTCCTGGGGATTTCCCTGGCACCAGGTTTCTCTCTAATCCCATAATGGCTCCCTCTATCAAGATAGATAGTTAGAAACTTTAACATCAGAGAAGTAGTAATTCAAGTCACAAAATAATAAAAGGGGGCTGGGTGGTGGTGGCGCACGCCTTTAATCCCAGCACTTGAGAGGCAGAGGCAGGTGGATCTCTGTGAGTTTGAGGCCAACCTGGGCTACAGAGTGAGTTCCAGGAAAGGTACAAAGCTACACAGAGAAACCCTGTCTCAAAAAACCAAAATAATAATAATAATAATAATAATAATAATAATAATAGAAGGAGAAACAAAGACATATATATTGGCAAAATAGGGAGTAGATCAAGAAATATAATGACCATGAGCATGAATGTCCTCACAACATAACATAAAAGAAAATAAAGTAATAGTTATAGGGCAGGCTGAGAAATAAAAAACCATGTAAGATGTTGATATATCCTGAAGCATTTGCCTTAATTATTCTAGTATTAATAAAAACTCAGGAATCAGACAGCAATGTAAAAATCTGATTGACTAGAGAAGCAGTGGGTGGAAAAGAGACCAGTGACCTCCTCTTCCTCTTCTTCTTCAATCCAAAAGGGCCCATGAATCTTTCTAAGCCCCTCCATACTACATCTTGTGTCTCTCTCTATGTCCTAGGTCCTCAAAAACCTCTATGGCTATTTCTGGTCAGCTAGTAGCTAGCTCTGCCCTCTGATTCAAGGTTAACTTTACTGTCAGTCTCAAAAGTGTCAGAGTGTGATCAAAATATCCCACAACATTTCCCCCTTTTTATATAAATAAAAAGGAAAGATTTTTAACTCTAACATATAAAACTATATACAATAAGAACAATTAACAGGTGAGAATTACATTCACAATGTCCAGTCCATTTACATTTGTCAAATTTAAAGAAAATACTCCAGGGTTGGAGACTTAGCTCAGTGGTAAAGCGCTTGCCTAGCAAGCATGAGGCCCTGGGTTCGATCCTCAGCTCAAAAAAAAAAAAAAAAAAAAAAAAGAAAATACTCCATTATTTATCCTATCTTGGTGAGTCCAAAGTTTTATACCTAATTCATGTTCTATCCTAACTTGTATTGTTAACCCAAACCACCTCAAAACATTTTCTTAGATAACTTAAGCTTTTGTGTCTCTCAACCTTATACACCTAACACTTCTTTTGTGAGTTTCTTTTTCTGAATTTGGTAACAAGGAAAACTGTAACTATAACTATCTAGTCTCAACTTCAGAAATCTGAGAAGTACATAATATTACCTGAGTAAACAGGAAGTGCAGAGCAAACAACATGCAGAACTATGGAAATAACAGAGACATTTTGATGCCTGAACAGACACCCAAGATTCCTCTGTAACAATGGTGCATCCATCTTCAGCCTACAGGCCTAGAATATCTGACAGACTATTCTGTGAAGCAAGAGTTTTGGAGGACTGTCCTACTTTGTCTTGGCAAAGTTAGGCAGTCACCTTCTTTTGTGTCCCACTTGTCCAATTTGGATAGCATACTGTATGCAGTCAAGGCGAGGGTAGTTTCTTGCCCAGTGGCTAATTTTGCCACAATGAAAGCAAACTCCATATGGAGATTCTTCAATGCCTATGATCCTTCTTTTTTTGTAAATTGGTGCTGTCAGGAACAGACATGTCTCACTGTCATAAAAAGCCTTATGTTATTAAAATATCTTAAATGCCATATTCTGTAGGTCTCTGAAGTATTTGAAGACCATCTGTATATCTAAAATATATCTCTGATCTTGAAAACATACCTAATATGGCCACAAATTTGATTGTTAAATGACTAACTACTAAGCTGTATTTCTTAATTATCCAAATAGTTTGTAATAATAACTTTCAAGGACTAGAAATTTACATTACATTGTTAAATGAGCTGCATAAGTACAATACCTTAAACAAAAGTAGAAACATATATATATACAGTATAACAAAAATAGCCTCAAAAATTGTATCAATATACAAAAGTCCATGCCAATGTAAGATATTTAAGACTCGTAGTTGCCTTTTCCATTTAAAAGTAGATTCAATAATCTACTCTTTTATCCTATTAGTCTTATATCCTCCTTTTTCTTTTCAGAACAAGATCCCTGAATATAATCTCCTTTGCTTAGTTTCCTCCTGACTATGACCAATAACAACTTGCAAACAGCCCCCCTAGATGATGACAAATATATGTAATCCACCAAATGACCAAAAACCACCCACCCCACCATTTGGGAATGTGGGCATCATGTTCTTAAAATTACTTCCTGCTGTTTAGGTGTGTGTGTGTGTGTGTGTGTGTGTGTGTGTGTGTGTGTGTGTGTGTCAGCATCTTTAGGGGACCCTGAGAAAATTGAGATAATGGCCAAGTTCTTGAAGAGCTAGCTGTTGTCCAGGTGTGATAAAAAAGTGCAGGGCTTATTTGAAGTCATGACTGGAGTAGTCTACAATGATGGACCATAATAGCTAACTACTTTGAAGTTGTCCTGAGTAGTTTGTAGTCCAAAGTTGATCTTTGGGTGGTGTTTGTTAGCTTAGTATCATTACCACTCTCCAAGTGGATTTGTCTTTGTGGGACCCCATCATCTTCTTAGAGACCTCAAAGGTCATTGACAGGAATGGTCATGTGTCACTTCAGAAGACTTAAACATTTTAAATGTCATATGGAGCAGACCTCTGAGAGGTAAGACCACAATTTGTTAAGTACATCTAGGGTACACAAACTTAATTCCTAGTTACCTACTTCAGACTCAAACCTGAAATCACACACAGGAAGCTAGATGAAGCCTATTTCTAGAATTAATTAATACTCTATCTGATCATTAATATCATGACAGAAAGTTTAAATATATACATAAATCTTATAAATTTTGAGATAATATATAAGAAAAGTTCTAATGAGTCAAAATAAAACTAAAGAATTATGAGATTAATAATAATAGAATAGTTCCTTAATTTTTGTTTTTTTTCTTTTGTTCCATACCTGGTGGCTCTTCTGACATGAGACAGAGATTTTGGATTTTCCTTTTAAAAAACATGCTTGGGTTTAGAGAAGAAGAAAGCCATGCTTCAACCCCAAAGCCAGATTTAATTTTTAATTGAATTGGGACTACAAAAAGACCATTCATTTGCTTTATATGTATATAGAGAACAGCAGAAACAAACATTTGGGAAGATTTATGAAATTTTATCCTGTTGAAGGTGTGCTATACCATTAGGCCAATTTACTCTTTTTCTTGGAACATTTTCTCTAGATGATTCATCCTTCTTTTTCAGATATCTTATTTGTCCAGTGGTCTTCAGATTCCTTAACTGGATGCTTTTATTCTCCTAGAAAGACAAAAACAATACCCTGCCCCAACTCTAATTTTGGGGAGTCTCCATTTTTGGAAGGTTATATCTTATCAAATAAATGGCATTTGTAAGTCTTATAAGTTAGTTTAGATCAAATGGCCATGCTGTTTGATAAACTATTGCCTTTCTTAATTAAGAGGTCTCTCCTTTTCAGATCTAATCTTTATCAATCTTGATATCCATAGCTTTTCTTCTCCTGTGGAAACAAAAGAAAAACCTCTTCCCCAATGTAAAACATACCCTGGTTTCCATTCTGTGGTGAACATATCCTTAAAGTATACAGAATGGTTTAATTCAGCAAGTTTTTTCTTTCTATCATCCAATGTTTCTCTGCAGCTGTCATTCCTTTCTCATTAGCATTTAAATAATTCAAAGTTAATAAAGCTTTATGTAATCTATCTCTGGGGATCTTTATGTACCCCTTTCTATTTATTGAGCATATCTTTTAAAGTGCAATTAGATCTTTCTATAACTGCTTGTTGTGTAAGACTGTGTGGTATACCTGTAATTTGCTTTATATTGTAATATGCAAAAAACAAACTGTTTCATTTTACTAGAGTTGTATGCTAGAGTATTGTCAACCTTAATCTTTACATGCATTCCCATGATGGCCCTGACTTCTAATAGATGTGTAATTACAGAATCAGTGTGTTCAGAACTCAAAGCTGTTTCCCATTGAAATCCTGAATATGTTTCTGTGGTATAGTACACATACTTTAATTTTCCAAACTCCACAAAATGCAACACATCCATTTACCAAATTTCATTTGAGTACCTTTTGGGTTACTTTCTGCAGGTAATAGAGTTTGGTTATACAAAAACCAAGTATGACATTTCCTTATAATTTCCATTGCTTATTGCCAAGTGATAGAAAAAATATTTTCTCAAATCTCTGCTATTAGCATGATGTTTCTTATGAAATTCTGATGCTTCTAGCATATCTCCTACCAACAGCTGATCAATTTCATCATTACCTTGTCCTAGAGGGTGTGGTAGATCCATATTAGATCTGATATGTGTTATATACAAGAGATGATTTCTATTTCTGATTATTTCTTGTAATTGAACAAATAACAAAGTTAATTTTGAATATCTGGAATAAGTTAAATGGTTTTTGTTTTGTTTGTTTGTTTGTTTGTTTGTTTGTTTTTTTTTTTGGCCAGAGCTGAGGACTGAACCTAGGGCCTTGTGCTTGCTAGGCAAGCACTCTACCACTGAGCTAAATCCCTAACCTCAACTGGTTTTAATAGAGAAAACAACTCTTTCTGCACATTGATAGTCAATAACTATATTAAGAGGTTCTGGAAAATCTAATAATACCATGAGAATAGCCTATGATTCTCACTTTTGAACAGAATCATAAGGGCTTTGAATCACTTTACTTAAATTTCATGACTTATAACCTGACTTTCCTCATTTATTTGTATCAGTATAGAATGTAGAGTCTCCAGAAACTGGTGTTTCTTGTACAATATGAGGAAGTGTCCAATTAGTTCTTTATATAAACTGAAGTCTCTTGATTTTGAGATATTTTTTGCTAATCTCTCCCAAGAAATTACTGCAAGATTTTTGCCAATGTTCATTTTTCTACCCATATAAGGTAATAATGTCAGCATTAGTAAAAGGTACCACAATTTCTATTGAGTCTATTCTTGTTAATTGATGAAGTCTCAATTTTCTTTTCAGAATCCACTCAGAAACCTGTTCTAAATGGGTCTTCAAAGTTTTATTGGTAAAATTTTTCATTTATCATGTTATCTTCTCTCTACATAAGAATTCCTGTAGGAGAATGTGTATAAGGATACAATCAAGCTCAGGATCCAAGTGATCCACATGTGTATCCTTAATTTCTCTTCTACCAACGCCAATTATCTCTTAGCCTCAGCTGATAATTTTCTTGGACTATTTAAGTCCTTATCTCCTTGTAAGGTTTGAAATAAATTACTTAGTTCTTGAGTAGTTAATGCGATTGTGGGTTGTAGCCAGTTAATATTTCCCAGCAATATTTGAAAATCATTAAGGGTTTGTAATTGATCTCTCCTGATTTGTGATTTCTGTGGTTGAATTTTTTGTAAACCTATCTTATATCCTTCACAATTAATAGAATTTCCTCTTTGTATTTTATCAGGAGCAATTTGTAATTCACAACAAGGCAATTTTTTTTTTTTACTTTTTCTAATATTTCTTTCTAAGGTATCTGCATCTGAATCAGCTAGTAAGAAATCATCCATAGATGTGGGTAAATTTGTTACATCTGTGCCTATGTCTAGTAAGCCTTCAATTACAATGTCATTTATTTGTATTTTTAGAAGTTTGCCAAAATACTTGTTTTATGGCCTCTCCTGAAAATTTTGTTTTATCTGATGAAGCTGTTCTGTCATCCAGAGCAGATGGGTTTTGACAACAGGCATTAAGTCTTTGTGGATGAGTTTTCCCAATGCTGACAGTGAATGATTGAACAAAATTTGATATTGGGGCCTATCAGAGGCCCCTAAGGCATTTCCCAATGCAAAGGGTTACTTTGTTCCTCCCTTATTGATCTGCATTCATTAGTCCAATGCTGGCCTTTGCCACACCTTCTGCTTATTCCAGAAGGTGTGTGTCTTCTGTTCAGATTGTTCTAGAAAAAAGAAACATTGATTCTAGGAACACCTTGCCTACAATTCCTTTTCAGATGACCTTGTTTACCAAAATTAAGACTTCTTACCTTTTGATTTTTCTTAAAACTTTTAGAAATCACTTCTATCCAAGTATCATCATAAGTGTAAGATCCAATATCAGCTGTATTTCAGGTCCATTCATCTATGGGTGCTGATCTTGCTTTTAAAGGCCTAATCACCATTTTGTATTCTGAATTAGCATTTTGAAAAGCCAAAGATTCAATTAATATTTGTCTAGCTTCTGGGTCTGATATAATTCTATTTACAGCTGAAGTCAATCTTTGTAAAAAAAAAATCAGTGAAGACTTCTTTTGGGCCTTGTATAATTTTACTAAATGACTCAATCCTCTTTCCTGATTCTTCAGCCCTGTCCCAAGTATTCAAAGCTGTTATACAGCATAGGGCCAAAGTATGATCATCAAATATAAACTGTCTTTGCAAATCAGCACACTGTCCTTCACTGAGAAGTTGATCTTGGGAAATTTCCATACCTCTAGCCCTATGTCATAGTTCTATGACCCTAGCTTCCTCTCTCTGCCAAGCTCTCCATTGTAACTGGGGGCCAGCTTCTAATATTGCTGTAGCTAAATCTTTCCAATCTTATGGGATAATTCTGTTCCAAGTTGCTCATGAATTTGCCATCTTCAGAAAGGGTGAATGCATACTATATGAAACTATTCCTTCCTTAAATCTCTTCAAATCTAACATTTCTACAGGATCTCTGTTAACTTTTGAATAGCCTTGGGGATGTTTATCATCTGGTGGTCATTCTTTAATGATAACTTGGGCCGATCCTCTTCAGTTTCATAATGCAATGGTGTGGTAGATTGTGCTCTAAATTCCTCTGTCTCTGTGTGAATAATTTTCTTACTTTCATTAGTAGGTATTACTAAGGATTGTATCTTAACAGTCAATTTCTCATATTTGGATTGATATCAAACCACTTTTAAAGGATAAAACATGAATTATTAAACTGATAATAATTATAATCTACATTATGCCAATCCAAGCTAAGTTGATTATCCCTTCATTTAATTTTTCCATTTTCAAACCATCCATTGAGGAACAATACAGAGACTTAGCTCCCTACATCATAATATTGTTTCCCATTCTTAATGTGGGAAAAACTTTTTTAGTTTTTTTTGTTTTTGTTTTTGTTTTGTTTGTTTGTTTTATTTTGTTTTGTTTTGTTTTTCGAGACAGGGTTTCTCTGTGTAGCTTTGTGCCTTTCCTGGGACTCACTTGGTAGCCCAGGCTGGCCTCGAACTCACAGAGATCTGCCTGGCTCTGCCTCCCGAATGCTGGGGTTAAAGACATGCGCCACCACTGCCCAGCTAGTTTTATTTTTAAAACCAATTCTCCCTTTAAGAATTCTCAGGTGCCTCACCAGATGTGCTGATGATTACAGCAAAGGTGAAGCTATGTGAGGATAGTGAGCTATGAAGGTGGTGCTTGGCTGTGGGGTGGAGTTGGCCAGGCAGCCAGACTAGCTCTGCTCAGCCCAGGTGCCTGTGCCATGCCACACTGGGAAGGGGAGTGAGAGGCCTGAGAAACAGACACAAGGGGAAAACAGACAGGAGAAGCCCATGTGGCTAGGACATGGCATAGGAGGGTACCGAGCCATCTGAATGCCAGAGTCACTGATGGGTGGCTGGCTGAGGTGACTGCAGAGCCAGTGGGTGGCTGCAACTGCAGCATTTGGATCCAGGGTGTGCACCCTGGGGTGCACATCTTGGGGTGAGACTGTTACAGAGGGATTGCAATGGGAAAAACCCCTGGCAGGAAAAGCTGGTGACCCTGGTGGCATAGAAAAGTGCCAACTTAAAAAGCCGCCAGGAGGGGTTGGGGATTTAGCTCAGTGGTAGAGCGCTTGCCTAGCAAGTGCAAGGCCCTGGGTTCAATCTTCAGCTCCACAAAAAAACAAAAACAAAAAACCAAAACACTTGGGCTGGAGAGACGGCTCAGAGGTTAAGAGCACTGGCTGTTCTTCCAGAGGTCCTGAGTTCAATTCCCAGCAACCACATGGTGGCTCACAACCATGGGTAATGAGATCTGGTGCCCTCTTCTGGTGTGTAGGCAGAACACTGTATACATAATAAATAAATAAATCTTTTTTTTAAAAAAAAGCCACCAGGAGCTCTTGCCATACACTGGATGTCAGACAGTGCCTTTGCCTTAATTATTCTAGTATTAATAAAAACTCAGAAGTCAGATATAGAGGTGAAAACCTGATGGGTCAGGAAGCGGCGGAGAAGTGGCAGTGACCTCTCTTTCTCCTTCCTCATGCCAAAGGGCCCAGGAATATTTCTTTTTGTTGTTGTCTTGTTTGTTTGTTTGTTTGTTTTTCGAGACAGGGTTTCTCTGTGCAGCTTTGGTGTCTGTGCTGGACTAGCTCTGTAGACCAGACTGACCTCAAATCCACAGAGATCTGCCTGCCTCTGCTTCCCATGCTGGGATTAAAGGCATGCGCCACCACCGCCTGTCAGGCCCAGGAATATTTCTAAGCCCCTCCCTACTACGTCCCGTGTCTCTCCATATGTCCTGCATCCTCTAAAACCTCTATGGATAATTCTGGCCAGCTAGTAGCTACCTCTGCCCTCTGATTCAAGGTAAATTTGATTATCAGTCTTGGGAGTGTCAGAGTGTGATCAAAATATCCCACAACAACATCCTCTTAAGAATTAGTGACTTAGTGGGTACTCTAAAACTGTGACCTCTGCACCCAGGAAGCAGAGGCAGGAGGATCAGGAGTTTACAGGAAATCCTTGCTTAGATAGATATGTTTGAGACTGGTCTGGGCTATAGGCAGAAATCAGCAAAAACATAGATGACTACAGTATTATAATTTACCAGTACCTAGTTATCTCAAGAAACAACATACACACTTTTCACAGATATGTAGCAACCCATCAAATTACTACATGCTTGGCCAAGTGTCTTGGTGTGTCTTTTGTTGCTATAACAGGTTATGCAGACCGGGTCCCTATGATGGACAGATTGACTTGGCTCACAATTGTAGAGACCAAGAAGCATAACAGTGTGGTTCCAGCATCTGGCGAGGGCCTTCCTACTGCACCATAATATGGCAGATGGTATGACACAGCCTGGGAGGGACAGAGAAACATCAGTGCTCACCCTTATTTTATTTATTTATTTAAAATATATTTATTTATAATTTTTTTCATTTTACATACCAACCCCAGTTCCCCCTCCCTTCCCTTCTCCCACCTCCAACTGCCTCCCACTCTACCCCCATCCACTCCTCAGAGTGGGTAAGGCCTCCCATGATAGTCAACAAAGTCTGGCTTACCAAGTTGAAGGAGAGCCTAGCCCCTCCCCATTGTATCAAGGCTGAGTGCTCACCCTTATACCAGGTGCTCACTCCTCTGATCACTGACCCCATCCAAAGAAAATGCCTTCATATTATATGTCTTAGTCAGTGTCTTATAAGGAAAGCATTTAATTGGGGTTTGCTTACAGTTCAAGGTTAGTCCATTGTTGACATGGTGGGGAACATGATGGCACATAGGCAGATATAGTGCTGGAGAAGTAGCTTGAGAGTTCTATGTTCTGATCCAGATGCAGCAGGAAGAGAGAAAGGAGAGAGGAGAGACGGGGTAGGGGGACAATGAGCCTAGCTTGGGCTTCAGAACCCCCAAAGCCTAACCTTCCAGAGACACACTTCCTCCAACAAGATTACACCTACTCCAACAATGCCATGCCTCCTAATAGTGCCACTCCCTGGTGACCAAGCATCCAAATCTATGAGCCTATGGGGGCCATTCTTACTCAAATTACATTATGTATGCCTGTGTGTCAGGGTTTGTGCAGGTCAAAGTGGAGTGTCAGGTCTCTGAAGCTCAAGTTGTAGGTATTTGTGAGCCACCTGATATGGATACTGGGAACTGAACCTGGGTCCTCTGCAGGAGCAAGTGCTCTTAACTGCTAAGCCATCTGTCTAGCCCCTGACAGTGGCAAATTTCAATGTGAGTTTTGGAGGAGATAGACATCCAAATCATAGTAGCCTTCAAAGCAGCTTTACTAAAAATTTAAAAATCTTCAAATTTAAAAGAATTAACATATTTCATGCAATATTTCTGACCATGATGCAATTAAATTTTAGAATTATGTCTAGAAATTTCACAAGTACTATCAAATGGCATTGAGCTATAAAAGAATTCAAAGAGAAGCCACTGAATACTTAGAAGGGAAAGACAGTGACGTACGTCAACTTTTATGGATCATGTCCAAAGCAGTACTCAGAAATAAATTTATAGCTTTAAATACACCTATTTGTTAAGAAATAATGACAGCAAGAGAGTTAATCTTTCAATTTACAAAGTTCAAAGAAACAGATTAAGTCCAGATAAGTAGGTTAGAAAGATATGCATAAGAATATAGGGAGGGCTGGACGGTGGTGGCTTATGCTTTTAATCTCAGCACTTGGGAGGCAGAGGCAGGCAGATCTCTGTGAGTTCAAGACCAGCCTGCTGGTCTACAAAGTGAGTTCCAGAAAGTCTACATAGCTACACAGAGAAACCCTGTCTCAAAAAAAAAAAAAAAAAATGGATGTATGAATCCAGAGGACAAAAAATAATAGGAAGTTAACAATTATGAGAGTGTCCTTTAGAAAGGTTAATTGTATCTGTTACTTTGCTGTTGCTGTAATGGAACACCCTGACAAAAAAGCATCGTTTGTGAGGAAGGGTTTTGTTTGTATAAAGTTCCAGGGGAGACAGAGTCCATCATGGTGGGGAAGGTATAGTGGCTGAAACCTGAGGCTGGCTGTTTCATCTGTGATCAAGAAGCAGAAAGAGACAAAAGGAAGTGGGGCTGGGCTACAGGATGTCAAAGCCCACCCCCAGTGACGTACTTCCTCCAACAAACGTCCCATGTCACACAAGCTGTGATCAGGTGTTCCCACGCATGGGTTTACCAAGGGACATTTGAAATTCAAACCATAACACTAATCAACTAGATAAGACTGATGGGAGGAAGAAATACAAGAAAAACGTAAGACAAAAGCAAGTAAGAGCAAAACTCCGGAAACAGAGTTGTAACCCGCGTGAAGGGTCCCATAACTGAAGGTAGGGGTTGCAAAGAATTTGACAACAGCAAAGGTTTCTTAACATGCAGTAACCAAAAAGCGATTCAAATGCAAGTATTTAATGAATCCAAGACATTTTTGGCAGAGTTCCCCCATAATGCATGGTGTGTGTGTGTGCGTGTGTGCGTGCGTGTGCGTGTGTGTGTGTGTGTGTGTGTGTGTGTGTGTGTGTGTGTGTGTGTGTGTTGAGGCAATTGTTTTAAAATAAATTCCTTTATATTTGTTGTCAATAAATATCTGATTAGTATGGCTATTTTATGCATAGAACACACCCAGAGTTTTGTAAATTGTCAGATTTGAGTTGGGGAATTGCCTTCCTAGTCAAGTGCTTGCTGTTTTGATTCCCAGATTCCATGTAAAATTCAGACATGGTGGTATATCTACAGCCCCAGCACAAGGGGTGGGGTGGGGTGAGGTACAGAAACAGGTAGATTCTGGAGATTTGCTAGCCATCACAGTCTAGCTGAAATGGCAAATCCAGATTCAGTGAGATACTATGTCACAAATACTTTAAGATGGAGGGGCTGGAAGGGACAGCTCATCAGTTAAGAGTGCTTTCTGTTCCTGCCAAAGGACTGAAGTTCCATTCCCAGCACCCATGTCAGGTGGCTCACACCACCCAGCTGACACTCTCTCCTAGCCTCTGTGATTATCTACACATGCATGTACATATACTCACACAGTCCCCTTCTCTTCCCCCTCTGCTACTCTCTTCCTCTCTCACACACACAAAAGAAAAACAAAATCTGAAAAATAACAAAGTGGAGAAAAATTGAGCAAGACACTCACTATTGACCTCTAGTCTCCACCAGCACACCTGTATACACATGTGCACACACTCATGTGGACATTTACATATATTACACAGTTCCTCAGGTGAAAACCCATTGTGGTTGTAAATGAGAAAAGTTTAAGAAATGCATGAAATAGATAAAACTCTAGAAATGCATAAAATGCCAAAGGTGGCCCAAGACCTTCGCAGAACTAGGAGTCTTAATGAAATGGAAACGGAGTTAACATTACATTTTCCAAGAAGGCCATAGCACTGTATTGTGGCAGCTGTGTTAACAATGCCACCAAAGAGCAGATAATTATATCTCGAAAATACTGCATGGAAGAATAGATATCAAGGAAGAGCTGTGACATCATTTTGTCCAGAGAATGTAATCTTGGTTCCCAAACTGAATAAAGGTAGTTTGGGTGGGAAATCACTTTGGTTTTACTATAACATGCTATATTAGTTACTTTACCGTTGCTGTGATTAAAAAAAAAATACCATGATCAAAAGCAACTTAGGAAGAAAGGGTTCATTTTGCTTACAACTCAACTCCATAGGGCTAGAGTTCATCATGGCAGGGGTACACAGCATGACAGCTGGAGTGGGAAGTAGAGAGGTCATGTTTTTATCCACATACTCCGAACCTCTGAGCCATCTCTCTCTCCCAGTTATTTAGATTTATCACCATATCAACCTGAATTCTTAAGATTCGGAGGGAAAAAAGGAAACTGTATGAGTTACTTCTCTTTTTGCTGTGACATGAGAAAAGTTACTTAAGGAAAGTTTGAGGGTACAGGCCATCATGGTGGGGAAGTCAGGACAGGAGGAGTGTGGGGTGGGTGGTCACATTGGAACCACAGCCAGGAAGCAAAGAGAGAGGAATGCTCAGTTCCAGTTCTCCTTTTATCCAGTCCAGGATGCCAGCTCATGAGATGACATCACCACGTTCAGATGAGTCTGCCCTCCTCAGTTAAACCTTCCTGGAAATGCTTCATAGACACATCTAAAAGTGTTTCCCTGGGTGTTCTAAATCCCTCCAGGATGACACTGAAGATTAACTAGTGCTATATGGAACCCAGAGCATTTCTGCAGGAGCAGAGAGAGAGTATAGGCTATTGTGAGCAGATGGGGTGGGTGTGCCATGCCCTCTGGCACTATGGAAGGATTGGTCTGCTGGTTAAGATACACACAAGTCCAATCTATCAGTCACCCACAGCCGAACATAAGATCTTGTTGTTTTTGCTGCCCCATGGCTTCCACAGTGCTTACATGGTTGTTCCATGTTCCTAAAGACCACATGCTTTCACTCAGACACTGCCTTGACAGCACAGATGAAAAATATTCCTTGTAGCAAAATTTATAAAGGAGTTTCAGGAAGCCCAGGCAGTCCTCTTCAGAAGATTTGGTAAGAAAACATAACCTAAACATCTATTTTATATTTTTACAATTATTTATTGTAGTGTGTGTGTGTGTGTGTGTGTGTGTGTGTGTGTACACTCATTCTACCACACATGTGTGGTGGTCAGAGGACAACCTTCAGAAGTTGGTTCTTTCCTTCTACCATACAGGTCCCAAGAATGGGACTCAGGTTGTCAGGCTTGGCAGCAAGTACCTTTACCCACTGAGCTATCTGGTCAACCCTTATCTATTTTTTTTTTTCTTTTTATAACTAGATGCAGTCAGAAAAATAAATTAAATATACTGATAGTAATGCAAATAGATTGTAACACAGTATCAAGTCAAGAACAGAATTTATAATGTTTTGAGTTACAGGGCAAACATAAACCAACACAATATATTTCTCAAGGATACCTAGATATATAGCAGCATTGATTAATGTATTAGAGAGGGAAGACTAGACCAGAAATGGGGAACTAGGAGAAATAATCCAACAACACAACCAGAAAGGAGCCCTCAAGGACTAAAGAAGACTTTGCTGGCTGATTTTAAATGTCAAGTTGACACAACCTAGAATCACCTGAGAAGAGAGGGACCCACCATGGTCAGGTTGGCCTGAGGGCATGTTTGCAGGGATTATCTTGATTGTTGATTGATATGGGCAATCCTAACCCACTGTGGGTAGCACCATTCCCTAGGCAGAAGGCCCTGAACTATGAAACAGTTGGAAAAGCTCGATGATTAGCAGGAAAGCAAGCAGGCAACACGGGGCATTTGTTTCTCTCTGCTCTGGACAATGGTGGAGGTTGTGTGATTCGCTGCTATGAGTTCCTGCCATGACTCCCGCTCAGTGATGAATTGTAACCTACGACTGTAGACCCAATGGACCCTTTCTTTCTTTAATTTGCTTCTTGTCAGGCTATTTTGTCACAGCAACAGAGATGAAACTAGGGACTGTGTGCTTGAAATTTAGCAATCCACACTCTGCAAGCAAGGCCTGACAGACCAGAGCAAGCCTCTGCCTTCTTATATCTGTGGGCTGCACAGCGGTTGGAACCATGGTACCTCATGAGCACTGTTTCTCATCTCAGCTCTCCTCTGTGTTTCTAAGCTCATCAAACCTCTTCCAACTGTGTGCTACCTGTACACTACCTACTAGGAGATTCCTAGTATATCTTGAGGGCTTCTCAAGGGGACATGGAGGTGGTTACAACATAGCACAGCAAGCCTAACTGGACCGTCCTCTGACCTCTAGTCCTTGTGTTCAAGAGTCGAGTTACTAGTGTGCCCCTCCAACTTACTGTCTAAAACAGACTTCTCAATTCCCAACCCCTGCTGCTCTGAGCTTGCACCCACCCTGATACCTGTCTCGGTAGATGAGCCCTCAGTTCTGTTTGTACCCCAGGATGGATTTTTCCCATCTTCAGTTCTTATCAGCTGTCAGTTCTAACTATAGTCCGAATTTAAACCCCCAAAAATGCTCCCCAAAGGCAAGGCAACACATGTCACTGGGACTAATATCGCGGTCTCCTAAGGATCCCTTCTGTCCTTGCATCTTATAATCATTTTCTCTCTCAGCAACTAGAAAGACCATTTAAAGTTCTATCTGGCCTCTAGTGCCCTCTCTGGTGGCAATTTCCACCACACAGCTTGACTCTTGTCAGCCTGACTCTGGCGTCTCCTCTTTGGCATACATATCAAGGTAGTCACTGCCCTTGGGACTTCATCCGTAGAGGGATCCTTTCTATGTGGAATATTCTAGTAGGTGCTTCCGATGCCTTGACTATATCATATCTTCTTGAGTCTTGGGTTTTAGTGAAGATGGCCAGACTACACCTTCTAGCACCTATGTGTCTTTGCCTGCAGCTTTTTCTCTGGTGGGAACCTCTACTGTCCCTTTAAATGAACAGGTCATAAGCACCAGAGATTTGCTCCATGACAGCAGCTATCAACTGAAGAGAAGGGACTTGGGGGGGGGGCAGGGAGATGCAGAGGCTCATGCTTTACACCAGATCCCAGTGTCCCTGGGAGGTAACACACTGTTAATACAGCCTTGACCAGCTTCCTTCCTATGTTAGTTACGTCTCGTGTTGCTATGACAAGATACTCAATGAAAAGCAACGTAAAGGTAGAAGGTTTGTTTTGGCTCATAGTTTGAAGGTCCAACCCATTATGACTAAAAAGCATTGTATCAGAAGCATGAGGCAGCTGGTCATGTTGCCCCCACAGTCCAGAAGCAGAGAGAGATGGATGCTGGTGCTCAGCCTACTTTTCTCTTGTTACTCAGTCCAGGATTCCAGTCCAGGGAACTATGCCTCCTACATTCAGCATGTGTCTTCCCTCTTAGGTTAACTTTTTTCTGTAAACATTCTCATAGACATGTAGAATTCCATGGTGATTCTACATCTAGTCGAGGTGACATTGAAAATTGGATGTCACACGTCTGTTCTCTGTCTCACTTCCTCATTCCCTTTCCATGGCTTCCCGAGATGCACGTTTCACATAAGCTACCTGTTTATGATGATTTGTCTTAGCCTCACTTCAGGAAGAATCTGTACTAATTAGCCTCTCTTACACCCAGGCTTCATCTTAGGCATCACCTCCTGGGACAGGTAGCTTACCACAGTGGTAGCAACAGGGAAGGTGGCGGAATCAAATTGCCTAGATAAGAAGCCTGGCTCCTTTGTGAACAGGGATTCCCTGTGCTCAACATTCTCATCTTCAGAATGAGACTAATAATAGTCTACCTCAGTGGGTTGCTAGGGCAGTTAAATGCATGAATGAATACAATGTACTTAGAATCCGGCCTTAGTGTTCTAAGGGTTTAACTGACATTATCTTACAATCCATGAACATCCCAGCTGAGACAGGTCTCGACCTTGACACTCATCATTCTTTTCCCGTGCCTTTCCCCGCACTGAGCACACCACTGTCTGACATTCACTTCTGTCCATCCATTCGTTGTCTCTCGCAATACTCCTTGGTGAGTGAGCACAAGGGCATGGTGTATAGTTACTGCCACCATCCTGTAGCTCCCAGCATGGGGCCTGGCTCACAGCACATGCTCAAGGGCACTTGTTCAGTAAATAACTCTTGGCTAACACCATGGAAAGACTCTTGAAGTTTCCTCTTACTGTGTATCTCCCATTGGCCAACAAATAACAGGGAAGTCTAGAATCTAGAGGCAGGAACTCTGTTGGAGGTGCTGGCTTACAAGAAATACAGACATAACCTTGTTATCCACTATGGGGGAGGAAAAGAAAGGGAGCGAGGTGACATTAGCAAGCAGGGAGACCCCAAGGTCTGCTATCTGCTTCCTGTGAAGACAGGGAGGTGAAAGAAATGGGAAGAAATAGGCGTGGGGGGAAGGTACTGCATCTAGCTTGGGTCATATTATTTTGGAAGAGGCTGGGACCTCTGGTGGAGACAATTTTGGTGCTGAGCTGTGTACACTGGTCTTGGGATTGAGGTGGTGGCCCTGATATTAGCTTGTTGTGGCCTGAGAGGGTTGAAGCAACAGAGGGGAATGAGATCACCAGCTTCTGTCCAGAGAGAATCCTAAGACCAGGGTCCTCCCAAGGCCAAGATGGGGCCCACCTTTGGGACCTTTGTCCCAGTGAGAAGGGCCTGAACTCCAAGGTTCCTGTGCATATACATCAGGGTGCACTTGTATGTATACCAGGGTGCACTTGCATATATACCAGGGTGCACTTGCATATATACCAGGGTGCACTTGCATATATACCAGGGTGCACTTGCATATATACCAGGGTGCACTTGCATATATACCAGGGTGCACTTGCATATATACCAGGGTGCACTTGCATATATACCAGGGTGCACTTGCATATATACCAGGGTGCACTTGCATTATACCAGGGTGCACTTGCATATATACCAGGGTGCACTTGTATATATACCAGGGTGCACTTGCATATATACCAGGGTGCACTTGTATATATACCAGGGTGCACTTGCATATATACCAGGGTGCACTTGCATATATACCAGAGTGCACTTGTATACTTTGCTCTCATCACACCATCACCTGATATCCCTCTGGCTCTGTGCTCAGCCCTAGGAGCCTGAAATGCCAGGTTAGAAGACATCTCTTCCACAGGACTAGCACCAGCAGTAGAAAGTCCCAGGAGTAAAGATGTCATGAAAACATTGCATGGGGTAGTAACAAAGCTAATCCCTGAAAAACAATAGGGATCAGAAGTAGTGGCCCAGGCGTCCCAGAGCAGTAAGTCCAGAGACCTGTAGGAGCACATAACCTCCATGACTTTAGCATGTGAGGCCTGGCCTTAGAATCTGAGGAAGCCTTTAGGAACAGGGTTATTGTGGAATATTAGTTGAAGTTGTGTTACATTTGTTTATGCTGTGGAGCATTTGTTTAATGATGCAAAGATGTGCTGCATCTTGTATGTTGCAATTGTTTAACTCTGTGAAGCTGTTTCTTTGCCTGCCTGAAACATTTGATTGGTCTAATAAAGAGCTGAGTGGCCAATAGCGAAGCGGGAGAGGCAAAGGTGGGGCTCCCAGGTAGAGAGGATAAATAGGAGGAGAAAGCTTTCTCTTCTGGGAAGAGAAGATGAAGGAGCAAGAAAAAGAGGAGAGGATGCCAGGGGCTAGCCACCCAGCCACCCAGCCAGACATGGAATAAGAAAAAAAGAAAAGATATACAGAAATAGAGAAAGGTAAAAGCCTATAGGTAAAAGATAGATGGGATAATTTAAGTTCAGAAAAGCTGGCTAGAAACAAGCTAAGTTAAGGCCTGATACTCATAAGTTAAAACAGGACTCCATGTGATTATTTGGGAGCTGCTATGATGAGTCCCCAAAGAGCAAAAGAGTTAAGAACAACCAGCAGGGCTTTGAAGTTCTACCACATGAGTTCAGATTACCTAGTTTGTGACCTGCAGATGTGGGGCAGTTTGCACATAGTCTTTGAGCCTTGAATGACAAGGATTTGACAATAACAAATTTGGAGGCCACAGAGATGGCCCAGTGGTTAAGAGGACAGACTGCTCTTGCAGAGGATCCAAGTTTGATTCTCAGTACCCACAATTGCCTATAACTACAGGTCCAGAGAATCTGATGCCCTCTTCTGGCCTCTGTGGACACTGTTCTCAAGTGCATGTGTGCATAAGCACATACACGCACACACGCGCACACAGACACACACTCTTTAGGAATAACAAAAGAAAGCAGGACGTGTTGGTGCACGCCTTTAATCCCAGCACTTGGGAGGCAGAGGCAGGCAGATCTCTGTGAGTTCAAGGCCAGCCTGGTCTACAGAGAGAGTTCCAGGACAGTCAAGGCGATACAGAGAAACCCTGTCTTGAAAAAAAAAAAAAAAGAAGAAGAAGAAGCAGAAAGAAAGAAAAAAAAAAAAAAAGACTTCCCTCACAGGATTGTGATATTAATAATCTGTAGCCAGGACTCTTGTCAGCCCCAGTATATAGCAAGTGTCCACTAATGGTGGCTTCTATGATAACTAAACACCTCAGGTTCACCTTTTACTCATGGAGAAGAGAGAGTATGTAAGGGAACTAACTGGTTTGCCTGTAAGGCTACAGGGCCTGTAAGAGGCAGAGCAGGAACTGCTTAAAATACACATTTAAATTAATTATTGCCAGACTCTTTAGTAGAAATGGGGCAAACTTTATCTCCCAGAATCCTCTTCTGGTCTAGCACAAGGCTTTTTATAGCAAGTCTGGAAGCTGGTGAGGAAAGATTAAATGAACAAATGGACGGCGGACTGAAGGGCTAAAAGAAATGGATAATGAGCCTCCCGTTATGTCCCGTTGACTGTGGCCTTTCTCCGATTCCACATTTGCAAACTGTTAGAGCCGTGTTCAGGATGCAGTCTGGTGCAGGCTCTCATTAGCTCGTGTGTATGAGTGTGTGTGAGTGCCTGCGCCTGCGCGTGCGTTTATTGAGATTAACATGGGAATAAATCACAGATGTTTAATCTCTTTGGTCTTGGCAGGCCAGTTAAGCAGAAGTTATCAGAGACATAATTTAACTTGCGTTTCTTTTTCTGCTTCCATCAATCTTGGTGTGGACAGTAGTGGACTGCAAAGCACCTCATGAATTAATAAAGAGACGTCAGCGTCCCTGGCCTTTGCTGCTGTATTGACTTCATTGACATATTTGACCACAATAAACAGTCAGGAACTCATTTCCTGCCCAATATGCAGAAGAGTTAATCCTCAGAAGATTCTAGGCAGGGGCCTGAGGTGTAGCAGAGAGGGCCATGTTCCTACAGCACAGATTTCCAGAGCTGATGTCCTAATGGGGTGCCTTCTTGTGACTTAGAGTGTTTATGATTCCACAGAGGCCTCCAGCTTGGCTGGGGTGCTTTGTAGTGTATTAGTCCAGACAATTCATTGTCTGAGGCAACAAGGCCTTGAGAAACAAACGTGATGAGTTCAGAGGTCTCTGAGGCAGTGTGCTGACAAGTTTGAGCTGGGGAGGGGCTGCTTTAGTGAGTTTCCTCATTGCTGCAACAAAATGCCTGAAAAAGTAACTGAAGGAAAAGGGAAGGCAGAGAAGGAGGAGGGAAGAAGGGAATGAAGGGAAGGAAGAAGGGAGAGAAGGGAGGGGAGGGTGGGAAGATGGAAGGAAGGGAGGGAAGGGGAGGGAAGATGAGGGTTTATTTTGGCTCACAGCTTGAGGATTCAGTCTCTTGTGGTGGGGAACGTGATGGGAGCTTGTGGTAGCTGATCATGTTGAATACATTCAACAATCCATGTTGAATCAAGAGGCAGGATAGATGGATGCTGGTGCTCAGCTCACATTCTCCTTTTTATCCAATCCAGGATGCCAGCTCCTGGGATGATACTGCCCATGTAGAGTGAATCTTCCAACCTCAGTTAACCTAATCTAGGAATTCCACCAAGACATGCCCTCAGGTTTCTCTCCTAGGTGACGCTAGATCTTATGAAGGTGACAGTTAATTAATATTAACGTTACAGGATTTTAGAATTACTTCCCTCATTTTATCTGAGTCTCCTCCCCACTCCCAGGAGGAGCTTGAGGCACAACATCATTAAAGGGCCCTGAAGTGCAAACCACCTAACTGAGCATGTGGTGCTATGAGTATATGTATGTAGGTGCTTATATGTGTCTGGTTCTGTCTGAAGTTCAAGGCAGTGCAAACCACTTAACTGAGCATGTGGTGCTATGAGTATATGTATGTAGGTGCTTATATGTGTCTGGTTCTGTCTGAAGTTCAAGGCAGTGCAAACCACTTAACTGAGCATGTGGTGCTATGAGTATATGTATGTAGGTGCTTATATGTGTCTGGTTCTGTCTGAAGTTCAAGGCAGTGTTTGGCTGGGACAGAGATGAACACTTCCATGGAGGACATTTCCTGACCTGTGAACCCCCTCCTGACATGGACAGAGGACCTCAGAATGTGGATAATTTCATAATGAGAACAAAACTCCTAAAAGATAGGTTGTGACAAGGACATGTATTGTCACCAATGTAAGTGACAATTTTCTTTTAGCAAGCTGAAGCGGGAAAATTATGAGTTCAAGGCTAGTCTGGACTACCTAATGAGACCCAGTCTTAAAATGATTATTAAAATTAGGCCGGGGAGATGGTTGGTTCAGTGGGTAAGTGCACTTGCTGCACAGGTGTGAGGAGGTGAGTTCATTTTAGAACCACACCACTCAACACACACACACACACACACACACACACACACACACACACACACACCCCAGGGTATAGCCATGTAGGACTAGACCCCAGAGGCAAGGACAATAGACATAGGACAATTACCGGGACTTTCTGGCCACCAGCATAGCCAAAAATTGGCGAGTTCCAGGTTCAGTGAGAGACTCTGGCCCCCATGTGTGCACATAGACACAAGTACCCATACATGCATGCATATATATACATACAAATGATTAAAATTTATAGAGTACAGTGAAAGCAGGGCCTAGACAGAATTTTATGTGTTGAATTCAAAAGAAGAAAGAGTTAACATCAGTGACATAAATTTCTACCCTAGGAAGCCAGAAGAATTAGACCCTTCAGAACACAGAATATAGAAGAAAGGAAGCAATAAGAAATCACAACAGAAATCAATAAGGTTGAAAACAAGAATCAATAGAGAGAAAAATCAATGAAATCAAAATCTGGCTCTTTTCAAAATACTGATAAAATCAATAGGTATTCAGCCATACTCACTGAGAAAAGGGAAAAGGATACCATTTGTTAATAATATAAAAAGAGGATGTTGCTACAGATGTATGGGGGATAAGTAAAATCAAAGGACAGAGTGAAGAAGTCTAAGCCCTTGAAATCAATAAGCTAGATAAAGTGGACCACTTTTTTGTAAACACAGCCTGCCAAAACTCACTGAGTAGTGAACAACCTGAGTGGGCCTATGTTCATTAAAATTAAATTAATAATTAATCACCTTTCAAAACTGGAAAACACAACAGGCCCCAAAGGCTTCACAGGTAATTCTACAAACATTTAAGGGAGAATCACACCCAAATTCTCTAAAGTCTCTTCCAGAAGATGGAAGCAGAGCAAATACGTCATTCCACAAGACCAGTGTTGGCTTAATATCCAAACCAAGCAGAATATTAGAAGGAAAGAAAACTACAGATGCAAAAAGCCTTAACAATGTTAGCGAATCAAAGCATGTATGAAGAGCTACACTCCGTAATCAAGTGGGATTTATTCCCAATGTCTAAGACATAGTCAACTTTTAAAAGATCAGCTAATAGCCAGCGGTGGTGGCGCACACCTTTAATCCCAGCACCCCAGAAGCAGAAGCAGGTGGATCTCTGTGAGTTCGAGGCCAGCCTGGGCTACCATGTGAGTTCCAGGAAAGGCGCAAAGCTACACAGAGAAACCCTGTCTCAAAAAACCAAAAAAAAAAAAAAAAAAAGAAAGAAAGAAAGAAAGAAAAGAAAAAGAAAAAAAAGATCAGCTAATAAAATCTATCCCACAGACATGTTAAAGAGGATAAAAACACATAGTCATATCAATAAATAGAAGAAAAAAATTTGAGAAAATTCATACCTATTCATGACTAAAATGACTCAATAAAGGCTAGGTATAGTAATGTAAATCTTTAATCCCAGCACTTGAGAAGCAGAGACAAGTGGATCTCTGTGAGTTCAAGGCCCCCTGGTCTACAGAGTGAGTTCCAGGACAGCCAAGGATATTTGTAGTGATACTATCTCAGAGAGAGAGAGAGAGAGAGAGAGAGAGAGAGAGAGAGAGAGAGAGAGAAAAGAATCAAGCAACTATAAAATGTCTCAATAAACCAGGAAAAGAGGGAAATTTCTTCAACTTGATAAATACTATCTATGAAAAAGCCACAGTCAACGTTATATTTGATGCTTGAAAACTTTGCCAGCAAAGGAAGACTATCTATGTCAAGGAAGCACTCCCTAGATACTGCTTTTTAACATTGTATCAGAAGTCCTGATTTATGCAATAAGACAAGAAAAGGAAATAAAATGTGTGCAGAGGAGGAAGGAAGAAATGAAAAAGTCTTTGGAGCTTGTCTATGTATAAAATGCTTGAGAACTGATAAAAATATCCTCTAGAAATTAATAACCATTTGCAGCAAGGTTATAATATAAGATTATGATATGTCAATTACTTTTCTTTACATCATCAATGAATATGTGTAATTTGAAACAAAAGACATAACACTTATAAAACACTCAAAAATTAAATACTTTTGATAATATATATATATATAATATATAAATGAAAATAGCTACATGATAGAACTAAGTAGAGAGAGAGAGAGAATAAATGAATGAATGAATGAATGAATGAATGGAGGAAGAATCATTATTGTCAAGAAGTCAGTTCTTCCAGACTGGATGTGTAGAAGGTATTTTGTGGGTGTCAACAAACTGATTCTTCTCCCTATGATGAGTTAAAAGACCCATTATTGTCTATTGCTGTAACAAAATGCCGTGACCAAAAAGCAGGTTGGGGAGGAAAGAGTTTATTTGGCTTACACTTCCATATCATAGTCTGTCACTGGAGGAAGTCAGGACAGGAACTCAAACAGAACAGGAACCTGGAGGCAGGAGCTGATGCAGAGGCCATGAAGGGGCACTGCTTACTGGCTTGCTTCCCATGGCTTGCTCAGTCTGTTTTCTTATAGTATCCAGGATTACCAGTCTAGTTTCACTGCCTGGAGGACCAGCCTCCAGAAGCTGCAGAGTTGTTGAACTGGGATTTTTCCATCTGGGGGGTAAGGGAAAAGACCCTCACACACTACACTCTCTTGATGGTTTCCTTCAGACCTTTGCTTTATTCTTCTTTTTGCATTCTCTTTATTCTTTATTTTCCTGGTGATTTCCTTCTCTCATTCTGGACGTTTTCCTTTCTAACTCTATATTTATTCTTGATGTTTTCCTTCTCTTTCTAACTCTATCTTTATTCTTTCCCTTACAGCTTATATACCCCTGCAAAATCTTTCAAGCAATATAAAAATTACAATGTGGTTACATTCTATTTTTCAAGTGAATGATTACAATGAATATAAGTAAAAAACAGCATGTTTTCCATATCCCTTACATGATTAAACATTTTATGTATTACAAGTGAAAAACAAATTATCCTAAGAACCCACGTACATTCATGCCCAAGCAACTTGTTATAGATTAACAGTGTAGACAAGCAAGGAATTTTTTTTTTTTTTTACTAGCAGGCTGAGTTTTACAGTTACAAAGAAAGGACCAATCACATGATTACTTATCTTGAAATGTAATCTTATAAGGAATCTTAAAGGAATCACAAATCTAAACTTTTATATATGAAAAACAAACAGACAGTTCTACTTTAAATCTTTATGGTGCATACCCACTCATCAATAGTTTTTTATATCAGGAGATTGAGGGCAGAAATGGGTACAAGGAATTAATCATTACCTTTGATCATCAACCAATCCTAGCAAGAAAGGTATGTCAGCTAATGATAATTGGACTGCTTTCCCTGACCTTAAAGAGTTCCTCACTCAGCTATGTGCCTTTATAAAGCTTTAGATTGTCTTCTTCAGTTTTTCACCTCAAAGCTATTTGACAAAAACATCTTAGTCTAACTTTAAGTTATTTCCAAAGCTTTGTTTCAGTTATGATATACTCTGAAACCTGTGAACACATCTCCCAACAGTAAGATGAAAAGAATTTAAGCTAGCTGGGCTACTGGGACTCAATTGTTGTCCTTAATCATTAATCAAAGTCACAGTCTTTACGGCTCCTTAATAGAAACTCATGTGTTTTAGTTGTGTGACACTTCCTTGTTTATATTTTTAATCATCAAAACTCTATTTAAACTATCATTATTATTATATAAAATCATTGTTTTAGTTAGACAGTACAGCCTAGAAAGAAACATCTTCATAATAATCCACAGGTAAAAATGCCCAGTAGAATGAGATGTTTCCATGAGATAAACATACTACATTACAGGCAATGGGGATCTCCCCACACCCATTCACACCATGCCAGATACCAGAGAAAGATGGCGGTGGCAAACATGTAAAGGCACAGCAGAAGCAAAAGACATTCTGGGGTCTGGGGTCTTGGGGCCTTGTCTATCCAAAATTCATCCATCAGGGATTTGCCTCCTGGTGGGACAAGGCCACTGACTGTCCAAGGATGGCACCACCCACCATGGGCTGGGCCTTCCCCGACTGATCACTAATTGAAAAAATGCCTTACAGCTGGGTCTCATGGAGGCATTTCCTCAACTGAGGCTCCTTCCTCTCTGATGATTCTAGCTTATGTCAAGTTGACACACAGAACCAGCCAGCATACCCATAATAGCCAGTACAAGCTTGAATGAAAGTCAAGAAGACCAGCGGAGGACTTGTCTTTTAAACCTTCTGTAAAGCTGTAGTCCTTGATATTTTGTGAAAGAACACACAAACTCTTAAAGGAGCAGAGTCCAGAGCAGATACCAGAGACTCATGTAAATACAGTTAGTTGCTTTGGCAAGGAAACACTTATAAGTGGATTATATGTTATTAATCATTATATATATTGAGATAGTTTTCTCAACAAACCATGTTAGAACAGTTAAGTATCTACGTACAAACACAGAATTTAGATTGCACTCGGCTTTCTCAGGGTGGAATCTCTACATCTCTCACAAAAATCAGCTTAAAATAAATCACAGACTATGTGTTATAGTTTGGAGATGAAGTGCCCCCCGATCAAAGATGATTGTTTTGAAGGCTTGATTGCCTGTTGCAGAATGTTCAGAGGTGGGATTTGGAAAGGTGATGGTGTTGTGAGAGTGTTAGCTTAGTCAGGGGGGTAGTTCACTGGTGATTCCATAGCTGAATGAGCAGTTAGGAAATAGGACCCAGTTGAGGAGAGGATGTGACTCGGATAGTCCTTTTGAGGCAGGAATTAGCTCTCCTTAGGCAGTAAGGGGGGAAAGGCCCACAGTAAAACCATAAGCTGACCAGGTAACTGCATAAGAAAGAGAACACAGTTGAAGTAAGAGCCAGTGAGACACCAGCCAGTGTGGGAGACAGGAAACATCTACAAGGTCAAGACGGCAAGGTCAGCCAGGGCTAGCAGCCGCAGGTGAGCCAAGGTCAGCAGCTAACAACGGTACGGAGGTGGTTCAACACCTGATTGCACTCTTAACTGAGGAAGCAGAGTGCGATCCTGCCCTTGGTTTGGGCCATATGGGCATGCACAGAGAGGGCCCTCATCCCCTGCCATTGGCTCTGTCTGTTATTCACCTAGAGAATTAGCCAACCTCAATGGACCTCAGTCTGCCCACTTCTGCTATTAAGTTCGATGAGCAGCCTGTGCCAATCTATGTTTTCTTCTCTTGGCCCTCTCATGCTCTGGAATTCCTCACACCTTTCCTTAATTTCTCACTTTTCTTGAATAAATATGTTTACTTTGCTCTCTCCTCTTTTCCCACATCTTCATCTCTCATCCACGTAAGGACCCAGGGTGACTTTTGGTAACTGTTGACTGACTGCCACCTTAGTCTCTGTGTGAAGCCCATCTGCTCCCGAAGGCCTGTATCACTGTGGTGAGAGCATCTTGTCACTGGTCCCTTCCTCTTCCTTTATGATCTGCTTGCTGGGTGCCCTGAGGTGGCAGCCTCCTCTGCCACTCTCTGCTGTGATCCCCGGCCTTGTCTAAGGCCTAAAACAATGGAGCCAGCAAACTAGCCTTTAGCTGTGAACCAAAATAAATCCTTTCTACTTTAAGGTGACATCCACAGGTATTTTGTCACAGTGATGGGAAGGTGAGTAACACATCATCATACATGTGGAAGTCCCAGGACATGAAACAGGAGGAAAGCCACACATTTAGATGACCTTAGGTTTGGACTGACATGTAGTTATCACACCAAAGACATTATCCATGAAGGAAATCATTGATAAACAAAGTTCGTCCACATGAAAATATTCTCTCTGAAAAAAAAAAAAGCTGCTGTGAGAATTAAAGTAAGCCATGGACATGGAGACAAGTCCATGGGTAAAGAGCTATTATCTAAGCACGAAGAATGCTCAAAACCCATCCGTCAGGGCACAGACAGTTCAATGTATTTAGTAGACATCTCATCAAAGAGATAAACATCTGGAAAATGTGCAGATGAAAAGCTGTTTTGCATATTATGTCATCTGAGAAACACAAAGCAATGACCCACTCCTGCACATTTCATAGAATGATCAGGCCCCAGCATAACCCAGACCACCAAACAAGATGGCACAGAGCACTCAGAACTCACCCCTTGCCAGTAGGAATGTAAAACGGTATGACCACTTTGGAAAATGGATTGGTGGATTCTCATAAAAGTATCCATATTTCATTTTTCAACTAAACACATTTTTTACCACATGATCCAGCAACCACACTCCTTTATATATATATATATATCCAAAGAAGATAAAACCTAGGTCTACACATGGATATTTATGGAAGCTTTATTCGTAATTGGCAAAACTTAGAAACAACCAAAACGCCCTTTCATAGGAGAATGGGTAGAAAACTGTGGTCCATCTAGAAAATGGAGTATTATTCTGGACTGAAAGTCAAAGTACTGTCAAGTCATAAAAGGGTGGGGAGAAAGTTGAATGCATGCTGCCCTGTGAGAAGAGCCATTCTGGGAAGGCTATGTGCTGGGGCGTTCCAACAAGAGGAGGGAGGTAGCAGAAAGACCAGAGGTTGCTAGGGATTAAAGACAAACAAGTGGCAAAGAGACAGAGTGTAGAGGTGAGGGGACTAACTCTCTGGTACTGTAGTAGTAGATGTATATCAATTTTTTCCAAAGAACAAAGAGAGAATCCTAATGTCAGCTGTGAGTTTTAAATTATGATGGTGTTTCACTCTCTCTCCCCCCCCCTGCCTCTCCCCCTCTTTCCTCCTCTATTCTTTTCCTTTTCTCTCTTCTTTTTGAAAGTCTGCACTAAATTCCGTCACTCTCGCTAGCCTGCAGAGCATCACTGTCCAGGAAAGCCTCGGCTGATGACTGTCCTCGGAGGCCACTCGGCTGTTCTTCCCAGGCTCACAACTGTGTTAGATGCATCTTAGTTGATAAATGCCTGCTCTTCTGAGCTGGTAACATGGCTCCTCCCGCTGAGGGTCAGTATGGGGTAGCCCAGGAACGTTTTACCTTGGAAATGTTGGCCGAGGACATCCCTCCTGATCCAGTGCTGGGAATCATTTATTAAACCACACAGCAATTCAGTGCCAGCCCCTTGAGCTACTGTTCTGAACGGCAATGCTTGTCTGGGCACTGTCTGGCCTTGCACTTTCTCAATTCTTTTCTCTGCTTATCACATCCTTTGTCCTTGGGCTGTCAGCTGCTACCTGATGACATGTGTTGATTCTAGAATTAGTTCTCTCCCCTTGCTAGTTATTGCTGCTCATCGCTTGTGAGTTGGAGCTGCAGGTTATCCAGAACTATGTACTATGAGCCACCTGGTGTGGATGTCTGGAACATCTGGATTAAACTAAGAGAGCTTGTAAACCTTGCTGGGAAGGCAGAGAGAGAGACTGGAGTGAACAGAGCTCTGACTTTCCAGGTAAGAAGTTACATCAGCCTTTAGCTTATGGCTCAAGGCTCTGTGTGCCCTTTGCCTTTTTGACTCTTAGCTCCATCCTAGATAGGAACAGGAAAACAGCCTGCAGGATGAGGAGGTGATTCTTCTGAGACTTTCTTCAGAAGATCACCCATCAGCTAGACACATAAGAGTTTGGAGTCATCTGACAGGCTTTGTGTGGGATCCATCATCATCACAGGCTTTCTGAACCTGCTTTGGGGGAAGGAAAATATTCTGTTGAGAGCCAGGCATGTCCATCCTTTTGACATTGTGACATGATGTTGTCATCTACAAAGTTCACACTTAAGGCTCATACAGCCAACTTACCCAAAATACATCACAAAAACATGCAAAATGTTTTAATTAATTTTATGACTTTGTGTTGGGAATTCGCAGTTACCCTGGGCTACACCAGGATCCAGGGTGCCCATAGTACACTGTGTGGGCATCCTAGCCATTTCTAGGGCTCCTCTTCTATTCAGATTTGTTTTTATCATTTTAAATTAAATATGTTAATTAAATTGTATACATATTAATTAAATTAAATTGTGTGTGGGTATGTGCAAGTGAGTGCAGGTGACCATGGAGATCAGAGAGGGTGTCAGAACCCCTAGAGCTGGAGTTCAAGGGACTATGAGCCACCTGGTGTGGGTGTTTGGAACTGAGCTCAGGTCCTCTGCAAGATCAGTGTTTGCTCATAACCTCTGAGTCATTATAGAAGAGGTTTTATATAGAAGAGATGTCGTCAGTTCAGAAGCTTGGTTTAGTGAGATGATGTTCAGGTAGAATAGAAAACATTTAGTGGAGTGTTTGGCAGGTGGTAAGGTATTCATATATTCAATTATTGCCTTTCTGTATTTCTCAATATATCTTCAGCAATGTCAAGACCACGGTATGTAGATGACCAAGCCATGTAGAAGTCATTACCTCAGATCTCAGGAAGCATAAACTTTGATGTACAGTGGATCCCTCTTCATGAAGCCTGGGGCTCAGGACAAATTTCTCTTTTGGAAGACCTTACTCCTGTTGGTTCTTTCTGTGCTGTGTTGGGTTTCACTGTGTTGTGTGTGGCACCCAAAAGATTAGATAAATCCAGGGGACCAGTGGTCCCAGGAACGTTTTTTTTGAAAGCCAAGGTATCTGTCCTTAGGACCTCCAATTTAGAAGCAGCACAGTTACTCTGTTAAAAAATTGTGGTAGTGTGAAGGAAGTGAGGGGACACTTCCAGACATGATGTATTCCTGTAGTCTCTCTCACGCCTGTGCATCTCATCACAGGACTGCACCACCCAGTGATGCTGGCCTTGCATCTTGGTGTTATGCTGCACTTGTGTCTTTCTCTTGTACCCCACACCCATCAGTTGTTGACAGATGAATCTCTAAGTGATGCCTCTAGTCCACCTCCTCACCCATCTTGCCCAGAAGACTGTGATGCTTACTAACTTCTTTCTTCGCTCTCTCCAGATCCTCCCCACTCCCTAAGCTGTCCCCACCAATAAGAAGATGAGCTGATAGAAACCCTTCAGTTGGCTCATAGTAGTCCATTATTCTGAGCCATCAGGAACCTTCTTACCAAAGAACAGAGCCTGGAGACCTTTGCACAGGCTGTACACCCCATGTGTCCTCCTGACTTCATTCCAACATTGTATTTCTCAAACATGCTTATGGCTCCCCTCTAGAGCCTTGGACTTGTTCTTGCCTTTGCCAGAGCTTCCTATGGCAAGCTCCCTCTTCTGTTTGGTCTAAGCTAAGAGGTCAGAGGCCCCTTCCACCAAGAGGCGTTCCTCAGTATCCTCACCACCCCTCCTGAGTAAGATGCTCCTTTGCATTGTTCTCTACCTGTGCATACTCAGCTGCCTTCCAGTCATGTGCCTGGAAGCTACACCGACAGATTCCTGGTTCATCAAGCAAGACTTGTATGGACTGGCTCCTTCGATCCATTGTCAGGTGCCCTATCTAGATGGAATAGGTGATTGTCCATCCCTTCCTGGGAATAGTCAGCTACAAATAGTCCCCCCAGAAGAAAACGACAGCAGGTATGCCAGTTGAGAGACTGAAGAAGCAGGACTTGTCTATTGAGTCAAAGGAAGGGCTTTTACCAAGAAGACAGCACCAGCTGAAGAGAAGGCAGGATGGCCATGGACCGTACTCTTCTGGGGGTTAGACGTCAGCGGGCAGTTATGGTTGTGTTAAGGTGGATGAGACAGGGAGGAAGTCATGTCAGCAGAATCTGATGACAGCTGAAGTAACAGATGTGGGCCACCTGGATGGAGTGAGAGTTGGGACAGAACAGGTCAAGCAGGCCAGGACAGAGGAGGGAACAGCCCCGCTTGCTCATCTCTGAATTACTGGTACATTCGGTTGAGGAGAAAGGAGCTTAAGCATACTGACGGTCGTCTACAGAGGTCAGCCTCCATGATCCAGAGCCAGAAGAGGACAAGGTAGGGGACTGGGGTGAGGCAGATGGGAAATAACTGTCAGAGTGGGTTGCCAGCCAGTGTCTTTGTTTGACAATCAGAGGGGCAGCAGGGGCTGTCACTGGACTCAATCGAACAAACATTAACTGAGAGCCCTAGGCTGGTCCCTCCTCCTCCCTCCACATTGGTACCCGCCAAGCAAGCAGGCAGGGCTGGCAGTGTGGCTTCTGTGACCCGCCTCAACCCAGCAGCTGCACTGCTGTTAGCAAGCATTCTGGGGGGTCCTGTACCCTGAATCTCCCTTACAAGGCTCTGGAGAATGTAGAGACCGGACTCACAGCGGAGGGAGAAAAAAAACCTTATAGAGAACAAAGGGCCAAAGGCCACCAAGACATTAACAAGGACCAGGGAGGGGTGTCTCAGCAAGAACTTTAATTCCATCGCTGGTTTCACGGTTCAGTCCCTCCCTCTGCTACGGGGTTAAGGAGAAAAAAGAAAACCCTCACTCTTTCCTTACAAGTGGAACAAAGGGAGGGATGAGAGTTAGGATGTTCTTTCTCAGCACAGCTGCAAACCTGAACTCTGGTGACCAGGACTGCTCGGCTATGGACTGCACATCTTCCTGGATGTCCAGGCATACAGGGCCGTGGGGCTTCTTCCCTCATCAAAGGCCCACGCGCCTGTGGCCCTGCGAGAAGGGCACATTTCACAAAGTGGGTGCCTTTGACTCTTTCCCACCGTCGTTACATTTTGATAGCTGCTGGGATTCGGGAGCTCTTTATTTTTGAGATTATAGTATAATTAAAACATTTTTTTCCTCTTTCCTTTCCCCTCTCCTAACCTCCTCACATACTGCTCCTTCTCTACTTCCATTCATAGCCTGTTTTCATTAATTGTTCTTGCATACACAGTAGGTGGCCCTGGAGATGTAGGTGTGGGTGAGCTGATGCCGAGGACATGAGAGCGAGGGAATTGTACCCCCGCTTGCTGCTTACTACATAGGGTGAGCTGGCCGGGATGGTGCTGAAGAGCTACCCTGGTGTTGAGGATGAGGAGAGCTGGCAACCAACCCAGCAACCACCCAGACCCAGAACCAGACCTATGAGTTGGTCCATCCCATCATCCACCCTATCTATGATCTACTGGAATATGTGAAGAGGCTGGTCCTGCAGATCCAAAGTTACAGAATCTCCATGACACAGGACCATAAGAGATATCCAAGAGGAACCTCAGTATTAATGATGTAGCAAAAACCAGAGACCTCAAACCAGACCAGTGACTCGTTGTAATGATCACTTGCAAGTAATAATATATGGAATAAAGGACTGTGTGACTCACTGTGTCACACTACAGCTTCCATGAAGAGGCTTTCCTTCCTTCCTTCCTTCCTTCCTTCCTTCCTTCCTTCTTTCTCTTTTCTTTTAAATTTTATCTGTTTTATCCTATGGCGGGGGGAGGTTGCAGTGGTAGAGGGCAGATGGGAAGAGATGGGGAGAGAGTGGGATCGAGATACATGATGTGAAATCCACAGAGTCAAAAGTTAAATTTGAAAAAATAAAAATTAAAAAATTGTTATTCCATGCATGTGTGCATATGTATATACATATATATTCCTAAATAGAACCTGTTTAATCTGCATAGTATTACTTGTATGTATATTTTTAAGGCTGACCATTGGCGCTGGACAACCAATTGGTGAGCTCTTCCCTGGGAAGGACCATGTCTCCTGTTCCCAGCCTTCCTCAGTTGCCTGTAGTTCTTTGTGTAGGGTTGAGGCCTCAGGAGCTTTTCTCTGTCTACTTTGGCATGCCCCTTGGTGTTATCCTTGTTCAGCTCATGTTTGGGTGGTCATGTTGCTGAGATTTTACAGATGTAGCTACTGATACTACTCGGAGACACAATCTCACAGCAAACTTCCCCATCCTCTGATGTAGTGGGTAGCCATCCCAGCCTTAGCCTAGAAGTTCCAACCCCCATTGAGGCTTCGGTAATGGTCACGCCCACAAGGTGGGGCTGAGGAAGGAGGCTGAAGACCCAGGATCAAGAGGAGAGGTCTCTCTTGGTTCCGGGACCCTGGACGCTGGAGGTAGACCAAGCAGAGTTCTCCAGAAAACACTGCCGGACTGCGCCATACCTTTGCCAGACCCTACAACCTATCCCTTCATTTGTAAGTTACCCCACAAAATAAACCTCCCTTTTAACTACATGGAGTGGCCTAAATAATTTCACCAATCCTCTGACTCCTACAATCTTTCTGTCTAGGATGGACAGTCTGCTTTGGTTTGGGTTGTAGGCAGAGCTCTTTGTTTACTGGGAAGAACTGCAGAAGTCCACCACGAGAGTGTGTACTGACCATTCTGGGGTGTGTGTGTGTGTGTGTGTGTGTGTGTGTGTGTGTGTGTGTGTGTGAAGTGGCTCCCATCAGTCATGTGTTTAAACACTTGGCCCTGTGGTGGTGCTGTTTTGGACGGTTGTGGGACCTTTAGGAGATGGGGACTTACCAGAGGAGATATGTCACTGGAGATGGCTTTGGAGCTTTGAGGTTTGGATGTCTGTGTCCACTTCCTGTATGCTCTCTACTTCCTGGGAGCATAAGCAGTGTGACAGCTAACTCTGGCTCTTGCCACCATGCTTCTTTGTCACCATAGGCTGTATCCCTTCAAACTGTGAGACAGAGTAAACCCTTCCTCCTGGAGTTGCTTCTTGTCAGGGATTTGATCACAGCAACGAGAAAAGTAATTGATATGCCCACTACTATCCCCTAATATCAGGGATGTGGGCAAACAGTCCAGAGGGGAGGCATCGCAAACCCCAGACTACAGAGCTACCTGAAGGATGGACCAGAAAAGTGTGAAGGTCTCCTGAGCCACTCCACAAGCGATGGCCCCTATGTTTTGAAAAGCTCTGAAGAACCAAGGCTATCCCATCCTTTACAATGGATATATGCCTTTAAGATTTTCAGTGATTATAAAAAGTATGTAAATCTTGCTTATTGCAAACCTTTAAGCAACTCAGGCTGTGTGAAATAACAAGAGAAATCCCTGTATCATCTCAACCCACTGAGTTAATAACTTTTTAGTTTGCAGGGGATGCATCTAGAACTTTCTTTCAATGACTACATGAAATACATACATATATATGCATGCTTGCAGACCGGATTCAAGCTTATACACTCCTTCATCCTTCTTATTCTGCTTTGGAATCGATGAGCAGTCTCCTATGTTCACATATAATACACGTCTACAAAGATGTTCAGAAGTTAAATATGCAAAAGTGGATAGCAGATATACATCTTCAAAGGTGACGGCAATTTCAGAGCTCTAAATTATTCTGGTGCCTCATTCTCAATCTTACATTTGTTCTTGGGCTTTGCAGCTGAACACCAGCCTCAGCGGCTTATGTCCCACAGGCAGCCAACCCAAGGCTAAGATTTGCTCCGCCCAGTGTCCCAGCAACTTCCTAATTTCAATCCCATTAGGCATGTAAGACCTCATCTTCTTGAAAATACCTCCATTTTAATTTCTTTCTTTCCTTTCCATTTTATAAGACAATGAAGCACACTGCAATCAGATGTTTGTGCATGAGCATCCGAACAGGTCCTGCTATGTAGAGATGGCTGCCATCCTTCAGCTGGGCTGAGGACCACTGTGCAGTAGCACTGCAGAACTTGAGCATGCGTTCTTCTTTTGAGTTCTGAACATCTAAACCGCACATTGGAATCATGGCTGAGAGGATCTTCATGTTCAAGGTTGTGGATTATTTACAAATTCCCACGATGAAACCAAGGATCCTGGATGTTTGTTGTTGTTCAGCCTGACGCAATACAGCTCACCAAAAAGGAAAAGAATGTCTGGAGAAGGAGCTCAGAGGTTAAGATGCAAACTACTACAGAGGGCCTGAGTTAGGTTCCCGGTGGCTCACAACTACCTGTAACTCCAACTTCAAAGGCTCCAGTGTCTTCTTCTGGCCTCTCCAGGCAACTGTGCTTATGTGCACACTTCCACACCCCCACACCCCCACAGGCACATATGTGCACACACAATTAAAAACTAGGGAAAAAATATCTTCAGTACTTAGCACTCAAATTAAATAATTTTTAAAAAGGAAAAGGAGTTCAGTGGAGAAGACTGGGCAGCTCACAGAAGCACCAGATGGCTGAAGAATAAGGCTTGGTGCTTTGTTTGGCAAACAGTGGTCTGAAACACCATTGCAACAGGCAGCACTGCAGGCCCATCTTTGCGGACCCCACCCGCCCTGTGCCACGACTGGCCGCACATAGTGGTGTAAGTGCAGAATGACCTTTTTGGCCATGGTTGGTCTTCTCCAAGACTGCCTCACTCTTTTTGGTTTAACTTACCTTGTGTGTGTGTGTGTGTGTGTGTGTGTGTGTGTGTCTGTCTGTCTGTCTGTCTGTCTGTCTTTCTGTCTCACAGGACACTTGTGGGAGTTAATTTTTTCCTTCCACCACATGGGTCCTTGGGATTGGACTCAGGTCCTCAGACTTGGTGGCACATGTCTGCCCTGCATCCCAGCCATCTCAACAGGCCCTACAATCTTACATTTCAGGAAGTTGTCTTCCTACTTGGTAGAGTGCATAACAGTATAGAACTACCACATCTAAAGAATTTGTTAGGAGCTCAGGTAGCTCTGTGGATAAAAGCACTCGCCATGTCTGATAACCCAAGTTGCATCCTTAGAACTTATGATGGAACTAGAGAATGGACTCCTAAAAGTTTTCCTCCAATTTCTACACTTGAGTTATAAATGTCCTCCCTATCACACATACACAAATAATAAAATAATAAAAAAGCTGTTAGGTTTATAGTGTTTTAATGATTTCAAATATTACACACACAAAAAAAATGGGTAACCCACACTTGACACAATGCTTTTATTGAATAGAGTACTGAGTCTGTCAACAGAAAGCTACTGTATTAGTAATTCACAAAATCTATACATAGATTTTTTTTCAGGCTCTTAATGTGAATGCTATGTGGCTGAATCTTTGTGACCCATTTTGTGACATTCCACAAGCCTTTAGGAATACTCAGCCTACGTTCCTCAGGACAGGGCCGATGCATGTTGTTGTAATGACTCCATCACTCTTGCAGGTACTGTAGCAACATGGAAACAACGGAAACTGTGCGCAGTATATAACCGGCAATGGTACACGGCACCCCTGCCAAGTAGAGCAAGAGACGCTGCATGAAAGCTCTTCCAGTACTCTTTGTGGACTTGTGATTCATTTGTCTAAGACAACCAATTATGAAACAACAAGCCTGGTTTCCCCTCCAGAGCAGTGAGGCAGCTGCAGTGACAGCTCCTAAGTACATAAGAAATGTACGTGGAATTCCGTGACATTTTGCATTCCCAACTCTGCCCAGCGGCCAGTGGTTCCTCCTTCCAAGTGACATATTGATTGGAAGTACATGCAGGCCGAGTATGATTGTGTTCGGTATTTTGAGTTCATCATCTGTTATCCCATTCGTATTGTCATCCCAGGCCCAGACAGTATCAAATTGGAAGCAGTAGTGTAGAAAATTACGAAGAAATCAAAAAAGACCACAGCTGTGAAATGAATCAGGCCAGCGGCCACTGGTTAGCACTTCTCCTCATGTGAACACTCTGGCTCTCTTGCCTCTCCTTGGCAGCGGGTCTTAGAGCCGGGAGTATCCTGGGATGATTACAGATCAACTCTGACCTTGCTTTGAAATGAGGTACAAGGTGTCCCCAAGAGCGGCTGATTTTGCTGTCCTAAGATCCATGTCACACCCCGAAGGCTGTGGGAGTCTCATCAAGGTGTGATAGTGAAGAAGGAGGATAGAAATGTGATTAATGTGGCTGGCTGTGCATGGCAATCTCACTCTCCTGGAGAGCTAGGGATTGCCCATTTCCCCCCAGGTTTTATGAGCTGCTCATGAATCACATCCTTCCAGGTGGATCTGTGACCTGGGCTAATAAGAGCATGTGTGTTGCACGCTGGTGTGAGTATAGGGGCAGCTCCACCTTGGTGGAGAATTTAATGCATCATCAGGGGGAAAAGCCTTAACAAATTCCATGTCTGAAAAGATGGCTCAGTGGATAAAATCACTTGCATGCAAGCCTGGGGATCAGAGTTCAGATCCCTAGAACCCACATAAATCTGGGTGCAGTAGTATGTGTCCATAGTTCCTGCCCTCTGACAAAAAAGATGGGCAGCAGAGACAAAGGATAATACCCCCCCCCAAAAAAAAAAGCTTTCTGGCCAGCTAGCCTGGTGTCTGCAGTGGTGAAGAACAAGTACCCTCTGTCAAACAAGGAGGATACCAAGAACTGACACCTGAGGTTGACCTCTGACCTCAATGTGCACACCATCACACAAGAGCGCCCACCTCCACCCCTCTACAAAATGACACGTGGGTGACCTGCATCTCGTCATCATCATGCTAATCATTGGCCCACGTGCCATGCACCTGGATGGTGGGCATGCTTGTGTTTGCTTAGCATGTCTGTCCTGGGTGAGATGAGGCCTGCACTATGATGTTAATCAGAACTAGGGCAACCATCCTTTCTATTCTAGAAAGTGCCTGCTGACTCCCTTTCCCAGCTCACTGAGAGCCTGGGCCGGGAGACTTGGGTTTAGGGAATGTACGTATCTTGAGAGGTCACTTCAGAGTCTATGGGAAAGGTCCTGCTGGGGGTGGGATAACAGCTGGGTTGAAGTGCTTCCCTTGTAAGCATGAAAACCTGGGTTCAATTTCCCCAGAGCCTACATAAAAAGCCAGGCATGTTGGTGTATGCTTGTAATTAGCTGAGGGAGATGAGACAGGTGGATCTCTGGGGTTTGGGGTCAGGGGGGATGACGACACTAGCTTAGTTTAGCCTGCTTGGCAAGTCCCAAGTCAGTGAGAGGCCCTGTCTCAAAAAACAAAGTGAACAATAAGCAACATTGTCCTGTGGCCTACGTACACACATGCACACATGTACATCTAGACTCCTACAGACACATGTCTACCCACACAGACACATCATTCCATGAAACGGTAAGTGAAAGCTTGCTCTCTGCACCTGTTGTAGTGCCTGCTCAACCTGGGCCACCAGACAGAATGTTCTAGAGAGAAGGCATATTCTGATAGTGCACAGCTGGAAGCCTTCCCTGCCCACTGCCCTTCTCTGTCACAGTGGGATTCCAGACAGCCAGAGGAGAGCTTTTACCCTGTCCACCCTCTCCCACACCTCCTTAGATCTGGGTTCGCTTTAGGCAGGTAGGCTCTGATGGCAGGTGATAGTCTCCCCCAGCAAAAGCGCAGAGACTATCTCCTTTGCTTGGAAAACTCTGCCCCTTTCTAGGCTCATCTCATGAGCTTCTCATCTCTGTTCACTTGGCTTTGGGGAAATCTGATGGACTATTCACAGACCCCACCACTATACACCCCACCAAAGGCCAAGTGGGGAGGCCACACTTGCACACTCACCAGGCTGCAGTAAGGTGCTGCAGTCCCTGACCAGGATAGTGTCCTAGAAGACCAGTGTGATAGCTTTCTGTTGCTGGGACAAAAATATCTTAAAAGGAAGAGAGGCTTATTTTGGCCCATAGTGTCAGTTCATGGTCAGCTGGCCCAATTATTTGGGGGTTTGTTGCACACACACACACACACACACACACACACACATACACACTCGCTGAGCAGTTGAGCATTAAGGGGGAAACTAAGCCTTGAGGCATAGCTTTTATGGACATTCATTCAACATGGATGACAGATTTAAACATAAGGTGTAAAACTCCTAAATTTGTTTTTTAAAAAATAGGAGAGAATCCTTGGTATTGTTGATTTAGAAGAAAAAAAAAGAAATTGATACAATGTTGATAAATTTGTGTCAACATTAAGTATTTGCTTCTACAAAAGACTTGTTCAAGGGAAGAATGAGCCAGCTACAGATTAGAAAAATCATTTGTGAGCCATGTGCCAATCAAAGACTAGCCTCTAGGATGCATCAGAACTCTCAAAGCTCAAAAGTTGTTTTGTTTTGTTTTGTTTTTTTCTAAAATTCCATTTCTAAAAGGGTCAGAGTGAACACAGTGGCTCACATTTGTAATCCCAACACTTGGAAGTTTGAGGCCGGAGGATTGTCATGAGTTTCAGACTAGTATTCACTACATAGAAAATGGCCAAATGTTATGAAGAGACATTTTACCAAAGAAACATATAATTAACACAGTAAAAGGTCGGGGCTGGGGATACGGCTCAGTGGGTAACATGTTTGCTGCTTAAGCATGAGGACCTGAGTTTATACCCCAAGAACCCATGTAAAAAGTGTGTCTCTAATAATCTCAGTGTTCCTAAGGTGAGGTTGGAGAGAGAAACAGGAGAATCTCTGAAAAGTCATGGCCAGCTAACCTGGTGTGCAGAGTAGTGAGCAACAAGAGATCTCCTTTCAAACAAGCAGAAGGACAAGGACACATATCTAAGATGGCCGTCTGACCTTCAGAGCCCTGGCGCAAGTATGACTACACACACCCCCACATTCTCTCTCTCCCTACCTCCCCCTCCCACACATACAATCACATACACCCAGATTTCTAAAAAGTATGTACATTACCATTTGCCATTAAAGAAATGCAAATTAATTTAGGCTATAGTGAACTATCACTATATGCCTATCAGGACCAATGAAACACAAATATAAAATGTGGTCAAAGCTGCAGACATGGAAACATTCATGCTTGGCTGGTGCTAATGCAAAATGGTGCAGCCATTCTGGAAACAGTTTACCCAATCTCTCTATCTTTTTTTGGAAACACTTTTATTTAAAATTTGTCATTATAAAAATTGAACATGAAATTATTGTACTAACCAGCAGTTGCATTTGTGGGCATTTGTCCCAGAGAAATGAAAATTTATATTCACATAAAAGTGTTTATAGCAACTTTGTTCATAATAGCCCCAAAGTTGAAACAACCCAGGTGGTTAAATAATATGGTACATCCACATCAGGGGGTGCTACTCTGTGACACAAAGCAACAGTCTGTAGACACATGGGACACCGTAGAGGAGTCTGAGTACTTACACAGGGTAGATTAAAGGTGTGTATTGCAATTATTTTTTTATTATAGTCTCAAAATGAGAAGATAATAGACATACGAAGATTACTAATTTATAGAGATTGGGGACGGGAAGAGGGGTGGATGTGGCCACATGAGAAGTTCTTGTGCTGGAAAAGATCTTGTCAAGGTCAGGATCCTGGTTGAGATGTTGCACAGGGTTTAAAAGGTGCTGGTAGAAGATGGAATGGAGTAAGGTACACACGGGACCTATTTGTGTCACTGCTTGAAACAATGAAGGGCTGGAGAGTCTGATAAAGTGACCTGCACATGTGGAAGGGTCGGAGTTCAGATCGCCAACCCATGCAAAAGCGTGGGAAGCGTGGTGTGTGTGTGTGTGTGTGTGTGTGTGTGTGTGTGTGTGTGTGTCTACCTAGTGCTGGGATTATAGAGGCAGGTGGATGCTGGGGGCTCGCTGGCCAGCAAGGCTAGCCCAAATGAGCAAGTCCAGGTTCAGCGAGGGACCTTGTCTTAATAAGGTGGAGAGCAAATGAAGAAGACATTTAACATGCCTCTGGCCTCCACACATGTACTCAAGGGTGAGCACATTTGCCCATAGGCATAACTCTCTCTCTCTCTCTCTCTTTCTCTCTCTCTCTCTCTCTCTCCCTCCCTCCCCCCCCCCCCCCCCGTGTGTCTGTCTGTGTATGTATGTGTGTGTAAATGGGGACTTGAAGGAAAGCACAGAGGTTCAGAGTGCATATCGCTATTGCAAAGGACCTGAATTCAGTTCCTAGCACCCACACCAAATGGCTCACAACTGCTTGTAACTCCAGGGGATCTGATGCCCTCTTCTGGTCTCCACAGGCACCTGCACTCATCCACATAACCACATACACAGATGTATGTGTAATTTAAAGTTAAAGAAAAAATCTTTTATAAAGAATCCACAAGTCATTAATTTCTTTCATTTGCAGTGAGATGCCCGGGCCTGTTGGAGTGTGGCAGGGGCCACAGGGTGGGTAAGTGAGGTCAGGGGAGGGATACACGTGCATCCTTTGCTCAGGTTGTCTTTTGACTGAAAAGCATGAGCTGTGAGATGGCTAGGATGTTACATTGTTTTTCTTCTTAGTCATAGATTTATGATTTATTTGATTTATGCCCAGTAAAGACTATGTTTAAAGACGAGAAACGTAAGGAACCCACGGATGAAATGCAAGATAATTAAGGGTGGAAAAAATGGCAAGTCTACAATACTGTTACAAAATTACCTTTGCCAATCTGTGAATTGCATTCATCTGATAAAGAATCCTCATATGGACCCTTGTGATGTCGTTGGTACTTCAAAAACAGTGTTAAAAAAAAAAAGAAAATAGGGTGACAATTACATCCAATTTGGGTTTGCATTTGAGAATAAAGGTTTTATCCACACCTACAATGTGACATTTGCAGAGTACTTGTAAATGGTGGCCTGGAATCTTTCCCTTCCTGTCATTTATAAATTAAACATAGAAAATTTAAAAATAAAACAGTAGTATTTTAAACATACAAATCTAGAAGTTTTAATTTATTTTACTTTGAAGCAGGGCCTCTTGCATCCCAGGCTATTCTTGAACTTGATACGTAGTCAAGGAAGACCTTGAACTTCTGATTTCCTTGACTCTACCTCCTGAGTGTATGCTGGGCTTATGTCTTGCTGGGGTCCAAGTCAAGGCTTTGTATTTGATACATAAGCACATTACCAGCTGAGCTGTATCCCAGCCCCAGTTCCAGAATTTTAGATGTCAAAATTTGGAAGATATTTTGCTCAGGATTAATGCTATGTCAGGTCTTTTGATTTGCTATGATATCACCTCTTAGTGTATTTGTCAGAAAGTTACACTTTCTTCATAGAATTGAACAAAGATCATTTTCTGCTTGTTATAAAAACCACAAAGTAAAATGTGACTGTGACATTTATCTTATATCTATTATTCCTGATTTAAAGCAAACTTCCGGACATGGTATTTTATGTAATACCCTAAGAGACTTCCTTGAAAACAACAGATCCCACTTTTGGGTGCATAGTACACCAAAATGGCAGGATTGTTTAAAAATGGTTTTGAGCAGGGTTGTAGAGAGAGACATTTGCAAGTCACATATGGCTAGGCAAGGCTGATGTGTGTGCACGCATTTGTCAGCTTTAAAGCAGCCTGTCAAGTCGCTTGCAATGTACCCGCTGTCTTTGTCTAGTGCAATTAGAACTAGATGATCCTGGTTGATTATCTATTCCCTATAACAGGAAATTGCCACAATCTGAGGGCTGGGTTAAAGTCCAAACCCTTCACCCCTTGCCTTGCATGGAAACTTTGTCAAATGACGTGTGGTGCACATTCCCACATGCAAAGTAGGAATACCACCCATACAGTACTCTTCACAGGTCATGCACTGGCTTTTACTTATGCTTTGGTTTCTCATGTGATATGTTTTTCCCCTGCTTGCAGTGAGAAACTCCCAATTCAACTGATTTAGGAACCACGAGAAACCTAAATCCCAAGTTAGAAGCTTCAAAGTTGGTTGTCTCAGCAGCTCACTCAAGACCTAGACTCTTTCCCTGTCCTTCTCCCATCCCTCCCAGGTCAGCTGTTCTCAAGAGCACAAGCTGATGGCCATGAGAATGCAAGACTCTTGTGATTAATGATGGCACCAAAAGAAGAGGTACCATGTCTTCCCTGGATTCTCTTTATTCCCCAGGAAGTTTTCTCTCTGGTTTCCTTGGCTAACACTGGGCCCCCCACTCAGCTCTTTGACCAATCACCATGAATATCTTGGATGTTACTGACAGTGAGCATTTGAACAGGAGTGATACGCTACGGTCAGGAAAGACTAGAGAAAAGAATTTCGAGTCTGCAACTAATTTTGAGTCTACCAGGGGGCTTTATGATTACGTGCTTGGGTTTTATTTCATGACAAGGGTTTGTGATGAGGAAGACAACATAAATAGGCTCTCCACATACCTTACCTATTTGTAGGAGTTGGATTTTGAGACATGTGTTGGCTGCAGTATATAACTGATGCAGAATGGCCATCGTGACCACAAGGATTCAGGTCAGATCTAGCTCTGCCATTTTCCAGTCAGTTAGTGTTTTTGGTTTAGGAACACGTGTTATTGTTCAAGTTAGTATTTAGGGTAGGGATAGGGGATAGAGTGAGAGTTGAAGTTAAGGGTTAAGGTAGGGGTTAGGGTGAGTGCAGATAGGGTTTATGGTTAGAGTTAGGGTTAGTATTTAGAGTTAAAGTTAGTGTAAATGAGGGTTTGAGTTGGTGGTTAGGGTTAGATTTTAGTGGTAGGGTTAGACTTAGTGTTTGGGGTTAGGGTTGGGGGCCAGGGTTAGAGTTGGGATTAAGGTTAGAGTTGAAGGATAGGCTTAGGTTTGGGATTTAGAGTTATGGTTGGGTTCAGGGCTGGAGTCCATGCATAATTATGATTTAATATACATTATATGATGATGTGATGACAATAATGATAATGGTGTTCTAGACAGGACTTTGTCTTAACAGCTCAATATCTGGTCTTCTTATCTGACACTCTCTGCAATTCCCTTGTCTATACTGTAGCTGGAATGACTTTTTAAAGATATATTGTTAAGTATTCCATTTTCTTTGTTCAGAAGCTTCCACTACCTCCTGAGATACCCACAATCAGAACTCCAGTCTGTCTAATCCTTAGGCCCTGGCTGACATCTCTGTTTTCTCTCTCTTTCCATCTGGGTCCATGGCTAAGCCACTCTGGTCCAGCAGATGTCAAGTCCATTCTCCATTACTGTTCTGGACCTTCTGTGAACGGGCTGCTGCTAGAAGCTCTCACATCTTTCTCTAGCTGCTGACCTCTCTGCTCTAAGCCCCTGCAAAGAGAGGCCTTCTCCTCTGACTTCCCTCCAGGCACAAAGGGCAACCTGTAGGTGCTAACACTTTATCGAGGAGACAATATTAGTGACAAATGTTGGCCTTCGTATTTCCACTTTTAAAAATGTGGTTGGCCCCTCTGTCCTTTACTTTCCATCCAGGCTCTTCTGTCCTCCCTCTCTCCTGATCTCAGCAGGCTGTGATACTTAGTGGTGTGGAAGCCTGATCTTCTCATTCTGATTTTAAAATCTGATGTGCCCTGAATTCTTAGAGCAGGAAGCTCAAGTTCCTCCAACTGCTGGGTTGAGCCTTTCTTGGGTTCCTTGTGCCATCGATCTAGCCTCTGGGAGTTGATGGGGCTTTTGTCATGGAGGACAGCTTTATTGTTCATCTCCCTCCATCTTTTAGTACCCACAATGCCCTTTCCATCACTGTATCGTCTCATTCATCCTACCTTCTGAATTGAAATTCTTCCTCTACCCGACTGCCTCTTCCTTAGCCTTGAAATTCCCCCAGTCACAGTTATCTCCTGACTGAATCCCATACTTATCTTTATGCCGCTCTTCTCCCTAAACCAAAGCTTAAAGCAATGATCTGGGGCTGGAGAGATGGCTCAGTAGGTCAAATGCCTCCTGCACAAACCTGAGGATCTGGGTTTTAACCCCCATCACCCATAGAAAAGCAAAGCATGGAAGCATGACCCTATCACCCCAAGGCTGGGAGCCAGAGATAGGTGGATCCTGGGGATTTGCTGTTTATCCAGTATAATGGAAATAACAACTTCCAGGCCCTGTGAGAAACCCTGTCTCAAAACCTAAGGGGGAAAATGACAAGGAAGACACCCAACAGTGAACTCACACACACACACACACACACACACACACACACACACACACAGACAGAGAGAGAGAGAGAGAGAGAGAGAGAGAGAGAGAGAGAGAAACACCCACACAATTATTTTGAGTATAATTTTTCATTTAGATTTATAATTTATTGCTCACATCCTCCAAATCTCTATGTGATTCCATGAATCATTGTTTAAGAAGTCAGTGTTAATGTTGGACTTGGGAGGTTTTGATATCAGGGATCTTTTCAAATCAAAGTGATACCAACTTCTATAAAGATTTGTGAATGAAGAAAATGAGGATGTGATTGCTTCCAGGTATGGTGGAGAAGGTTTATTGTAGATATGAGTGAGTAAACAGCCGAAGGCATCTGGAATGGTCCAGACTGAACTGAGCCAGCAGACTGAACTGGGCCATGGGGAGTGGGGAGAGGAAGAGAGAGGAACCAGAAGCCAAGAGGCCACATAGCCCAATGGCTGGGCTATATATATAGAAAAGGAAAGCTGGGGGGAGGGAAGTGAAGCTCAGGGGTTGGCGCAGTACAGGATAGACTGTACAGGGGTATGCCAGCCAGGATGACTCTGTAATGCATACTTACTGAGAACCTATCAGCCAGCATACACTTTGATATGTTAAATAGGCACCTCACAACAATGTGGTAAAGACATGGACATTTTGAATGGAAAGTTGTCTTGGAACTTCATTTCCAGGGCTAGAGAGATGGTTTAGCAGCTGAGAGCACTGACCGCTCTTCCAGAGGACCTGGGTTTAATTCTCAGCACCCACATAGTGAGTGGGTCACAATCACCTGTAACTCCAGTTCCAGGGGACAAACGTCCTCTTCAGGCCTCCAGGGGCACTGCACACACATGGTGCACAGACATACATGAAGACAAAACACCCATCCACATAAAACAAATAAAAATTCAAAAAGAAGTTCATTTCCAATGTCTGTCTTCCACCCCACCCACCCCTAGCTTTGACACGAGAGAAAGAAAAGCAGAATTATTAAAGGATGAGCCATATTTGGTCCATCACGTCCAAGTGGGGCACAGAAGGGAACAGAATGTTAATTATGGAAGATAAGGAAGGAGGTTGCTTCTGTTTTCCTGCCTTGTCACATGGTTTCCCAGTCTGGCTACCTTACCCATAGCCACTGATGGGGACAGTCTGGGATTGGTCTGGAGGAAATGGGGTGTATCCTGGTCTCCTGTGGAAGCTGAATAAAAAGAAAGGCAGTGTACACTGCTCAACTCATTATAGGCTTGTGGGTTTGGTAAAGAGGAGCAGGAGAGAGTCTTAAAAATGGTAAAGAGCCAGCCGCAGAGATGGCTCAGTGATTAAGAATCAGGACCTCTCTTGTAGAGTTGGATCCTAGCATGCCTGGTGCCTCACAACCACTTGTAACTCTAGCTCCCAGGGAACCTGATGCCCTCTTCTGGCCTCCTTGGGTACCTACACACACACATGTACACCCCCCCCACCCATAAACATAATTAAAAATAAATCTTTTGAAAACCTAGTAAAGTTTAAAAAATAAAAATAAAAAGGTCACTGTGGTCACTGTTAGCCTGGGCTACATAGTGAGAACCTGTCTCAAAATATAGCAAGACAGGAACTGTTCAAACTTCTTGTAGAAAGGTATATTAATCACTTCCAAATGTAGAGCTGAAACACTCACCAACAGCTAAGGCTGAGGGCTAGGGCAGCAATAAAATTTGTATCCAGAGCCCCTTCCACTCCAAACTTACCACATTGTGTGAAATTCAAAATTTACCTTAAAACAAAACAAAACTTTCCCAAGCATCCTAGTTAGCTGATGAGAAGCAGTGTGCTCTCGAGTTCTGAAACAAAGATGCAGGCCAATTCTGAAACTCTCTGTGGGAAATCTAGCCTAGTTCCCAACTTGGGGTGTGCAAGTAAACCAGGAATCACTCTGGCAGATGAAAGCACAAAGCAATGGGAAGAGGTGTCCAAGTGCAGCATCTGATGCTGCCTCCTGGAGGCCTGTTTCACCTCCATGTTCACACCTCACCTTCTTTTACTCCAAGGTGACTCGTCAGCCCACTCTGGTTTTCTGCCCAGTGGTCACGATGGCCCACTGTGGAGGTCAGCACCAGCCCTCAGGGAGTAATCAGCACATCTGGTTTACAATAGTTTCATTCCCCTTCCTGGGGAAACAAGAAGAAGCCCGCGATTGTTCAGAACTTTAAACATCGTTATTCCTGGTCTTGGTCAGTCTGCTGGCCTTGACTTATGCATGACCTCTAGTTATTAAAAAACAAAAACAAAGTGCCCAAGTCCTACCTGGAATACTGTTATATGGCCACTGAGCTGCCTCTGCGGTTGGTGCTTAGAAAAGAGGAATCTGCATTTCTCCCCCACCCTACCTTGGAGAGCTGTGTGGTTTAACCTGGTCTGTAGACTTAGGGTACAAGTTCAGATGGGGCATAACATCACTGCCCTGCTTCCCTGCTACCTGTTAGATCCACTCTTTCCTTTTTCTCGAGATGTAAATTGCTACATTTCCTAGATTCTATTTAGTCGGAGAATCCAGCCTCCGGCCAGCCTCAGGGATTCATTCATGGATGGCCTTGGCAGAAAATCATGGTCAATAAGCAAAGAGCCTCCTGCTAGCCACAGCCTCAGGGCACAGAGAACACAGCTGCCTTTTTATATCTGAGTGCAAATCTCGGTGTTCACAGGGCAAGTCACAGCTGAATAAGACCTGGAAGTCTCATTTTGCAGTTCAGAAGTAGTCACAATGGGGTCTGAGTTGCACCACTCACTGGACAGTGGTATAAAGAGGGCTAGATACCAGACCAAAAACCAGGGCAAGAAAGGTCCACTCACTGCAGTATCTCCGGCAACCAGCCCAGTGGCTTGTACTCAGTGAAAGGAAAGACTCGACCAACGCTTTAGTATTTCCCCACTTCCTTTTATATCTAACTAACCTTATCTCCAGAAAAGCCCCTTGCACCCCCCTGCAAATCAGGGGAGATCCCAAAGGCACGGGCAGGACACTGTACTACTCCTAAACCAAAAAGCCACTGGGCATCCATACAACACGGCAGGCGGCGGCACCTGGAGGGGCTCCGGCCACCCCTGCCTCGCTGCCAGGTGCTGCTTTCTCAGGTGTGAGGGTAGATCGAGCGGGACAAAGGAGTTCTTTGCAACTTATCTGAGCACATATCAAAAGCTGTGGAGGTTGAAGAGAGAGTTGGAAAAGCCAGGAAGCCGCGCCGTCTAGGGATCCGGAGAGGTGGTGGCGGCGGTGGGGGGGGGGGGGGGGGGATGTTCTTGTTTTAGGAACAAATCACGCTCCCGGCTCAGGTGGGTCAGGCTTGCCAAATGATACCTGGGACTTTTATTTATTTTTTTTAAGAGCCTCTAATTGGGAGTAACGAAAACTTTGCTCTTTCACAGGTAGTTGTTTCTCAACGCAGGGAGGAGTGTCCCCAGAATTTTGCTCCAGGGACATTTCTTTTGGTGCAGTGTACCGACCCGCTAGGGCTTCACGAGAAATGGCCGCTGATTGAGAACAATTCTGCGCTCTGAGCAAAGCACAACCTTGGGGGGGGGGGGGGCGGGCCGCGGGAGGCTGGCCGGGAAAGACGCTTGGAGGGGAAGAGGGCTGAGTAGAAGACGGAGGCAGGGGCTTGTCACCTGCTGAGCTTCCCGGGAACCAGGGCAAAGCCAGCCACCCTGCCCAGGTGGTGCAGGGCGCAGGGAAATCCTCGCGCCCCGCGTGCGCGCCGGGCTGCTCCACACCTGCCGCGGGGTCTGACCGGCGGGCGGGCGGGCGGCGGGCGGCGGGCGGCGAGCACAGGTGGCGGCGATTGGGCAGGCGGGGCCCGGAGGGTGACGTCACGGGCTCCGGTCCCGGCGGCAGAAATAGGGCAGCCGCGGCAGCGGTGGCACAGCGGCGGCCGACGGAGGCTCAGTGAGCTGGAGCTTGGACAGTCTCTAGCACGCCGGGGGACCAGCCGACAGCCGGAGACGACCCAGCGGAGGACGCGGGGGCCGGGTCGCTGCCGCTGTCGCCGCCACGGGGCGCTCCCTCCCTTCCGCCCGAGTGCGGCCACCTGGTCTTCTTCCTCTCGGCCCCGGCCGCCGCAGGTAAGCGGGGCGCCGCTCTGGAGCCCATGCGGGTGTCCGAGTCGCGCCACTGCCGTCAGCCCGTCCCGCTGCCACCCGCCGAGCTCCCGACGCCCGCAGCTCCGCAGCTCGCTGCAGGGCCCGGTGCGGGCGTTCGCTGGTCCTCACTGCCCACGCCTGGAGAGCCAAGTTTGCGCGCCTGGCCGCGGGCACGGGACCGCAGGGCCGGGGCTCGGCAGGGCCACCCTGGATGCGCTAGGACTGGAGGCTAAAGCTGGGGGCATCTGGGGCTTGACACCCGGGGAATCAGCGGCGGGGAACGGAGCGATCCTTAGAGGGGCGCGCGGGGCGCCACGCAGAGCCGCTCCCGCTGTGCCCGAAGCTCGCGATCCGCACCGAGCCCCTGCAGGCGCCGCTCTTGGGTTCTGAACCCCGAATGGCCTCCGCCGAGCCTTGGCGAGCGACAGAACCCTGGCTCGGACCCATGCCCTTGGCTCGGATCTAGAGTGCGGGACGGTCATCCTCTACACCTCCTTCCCCTCTGCTTTGCGGGGAAACTTGCGTCCCCTTGTCGCAGCCAAAAGATGAGCGGCGCCTCTCCGGGCCCTCATTTTACACCGTAGTCCCCGGTGTAGGGAGCTCACAGAGGGCATCCGGGCAGATCCCTGCTCTGGAGACCCTGTGGCTTTAATTCAGCGGCGAGGCCACAGTTGTTGCCAGTAAGGGCTGCTGTAACCCACTGGGAAGTCTCCAGGGAGCAGTTTGTCCTGAGGACATTCAGGTTGGGGACTTGGTGCTAAGACTGATTGTGCTGAGTGGTCCCCTCTCCCCCTTAGCCCCAGTGAAGGATGAGAGACCATTCCCAAGTTTCAGAGGGGGCCTGCGGAACGCAGTCAGAATGTTGCTCTTGGGGCGCACATCGCTTAGAGTTTGGGTACCACTGCAGCACGAGGCTTTGAGCATTCCCTGCAGCTGACAAAGCTATGTCCCACTTGGCTTCCCCCATGCCTGCCACCTGAGGACTTCGTGTCCTGAAACTCTTGCGAAGGCAGAAACTGACTGACAGACAGCAGTCGGTAGAACTCGTGATGCCCTGGATTTGTCGAGCATCTGTGCTGTGCTTTGGTCTACTCAGAATTCCCTGGGAGCTGGGCCTCCCGCTAGGTCTGCATTTGCTCCCGGAACTGGTCCACCTTGCACTGCCCAGAGGACTTCCCTCCCTCCAGATAACCGGCCCTTGACACTGATGAATAGCGCTCTGGAGTCTCCCCTCTGCTCCCTCTAGGTGTCGCTTCCATCGAGGTTTCCATGGGTGAAAAACAGCGCCAGTAGCTTTCGCCTGTTGTCTTAGTAAATCTGTTGCCAGTCTGTGCGCCAGGAATTGTACTAGATAACCCCATCCGTGAGGTGCTCAAATCCCCCCCCCACATGCACCTAACAAGAAATGGGGTAACTGCTAGGCAAAAACGTGCGCACCAAACACCATTTTTTTAGGGGGGGGGGGAAGGGGCATGAAGAAGCCATCAGGACTTTCCCAGAAAGCCCCCAAGTTATTTTCCTACTCACCAGCCTTCGGTGAAACAAGGGTAAAATTTAATGCTCTATTGTCATCCTTGGTAGTGGCCAGTTTCGTTCTAGTCCCTCTGACTCTGAGGACAGGCTCTGGTTGTGGGCATGGATATGGAAAGTAAACGGGCGGGGGAGTAGGTAGGGCTTGTGTGGTCTCAGAGCCCCAGCACCTCTCCATTCAACCCTCGAACCCCTGTACCTGACAGAACTCAGTCACTTCCTGTTTCAGTTGGATGAGAAGGGGCTGCAGATGTCAGGCCACTTCTGCCACTACAGCTGAAGGCTGACTTTCTTCCTCCCGTCCTGGGAACCAACGCCTCCCACTTCCAAGAAAGACTTCCGCTTGAGTCAAAGGTCATCCAAGGAAAGAGTCCACAGGACACGACCTATTAACATTCCTGATGATGCTGTCCCAGCGACTTTTGTTTTTCCTCTTAGAAGTTTGAGGTCACAAGTTTTTGATAATTCCAGAATGGCTTTTATTTCTTCCTCCCAGAGAGGGACCGGCTTGTTGACCAGGGACTAGGTCACTCACCATGCTTTACCTTCTGTTAAGGACTTGTCGGACCTATTTATTTACTATGACTTCTGGCGATCTCGTATTTGACTTAAGAGTCTTTTCCAGGGACTGGTACTGAGCGGTGAAGATTTCCCAAACCTGCCCTTAACGTCTACCCCATCTCTGAGGTTTTCCCCTCTGCAAGTCCCACCTTCTTGTGTTACTGATGTGGAGTTATTGTTGTTCTTCCAAACTTAGTGAAATTTGATTTTTCAAGAGAATATCTCTCTTGAAGAGTTTTGCCTTTTAATACATAACCCTAAGGTGTGGAACATCAAATATAATGGAAAACCACAGAGAATGTATTTTCACAGTATTGCCTGAAGGTTGGAAGGATAAGGGTGGTTAGAAACCATAGGCGAATGTACAGAACTTCAGTTCCAAGATGAATGTCAGCAATTTATGCATTGCACATGAAATAATTCAGGTAGACAATTCACCAATTGTTGGGAAATACATAGTGCATAGTCAACAGAAAATGTAATTTAGGGCTGGTGAGATGGTGCAGTGGGCAAAGACATTTGCTGTCGGGCCTGACAGTCTGAGTTTGAGCCCTCATATCTACATGTAGAAGGAGAGAACAGATTCCTGCCACTTCTCTGACTTATACATACACAATCAAATAATAAATAAATAAATAAATAAATAAATAAATAAATAAATGTGATCAAAATACAATTCTGCTTAATTATGGTGTTAGTTACATGTTTATCATCTTCAGGTTGATATTTTAGGGGCAATTTGGGGAAAACCAAAATGCTTTTTCTTTTTTCCTAAACTGCACACGAATCAAAACTAGAGTCCTAAACCTTCCAGTAGAAATTATGATGTAGTTTCTGGTTTCAGGTTGGGCTTGGTATGTGGCCCCTCTCCCTACCATTTGGGCTGATACACAGAAGAGGATAGCAGGGCTCTGGGACTCCCCATTTGATTTCTCTCTGTTGACTGTTAACAGAACATGGTGTAAAATATAGTCCTATTCAAGTATCAAGCAAATGTTTGGAAAAGCAGGTGCCTCCAGAGTCACAGACCTCCTTTCTCTATTTGAGGCTCTACCGAGGCATCTTTATAATTTCTAAGCCATTTATGTGTGACTAATACATGGTGACTGGCCTGGTAATGTTCCCGTGCTCTGGAAAAGAGGTCAAGAGAGAAAGAGAGCTGGTGAGCAGTGTCCCTGGTGACCAGTATTCCTGGTCGTCCTGAAAGATTTGGTTACAGGAATAGACAAGACTTACCTCAAGTCCATCACCTGTGTAAGACTCTGGTCACTGATCCTGCACAGTAAATATAGCTTACATGTTGTTTTGTGGTCTCTGTGTGGGGGAAGATCTGTTTTTTTTAAACATGAATTCATATTAGTTTTAGTCTTTCTCCAATAACTTAAGATTTTAGTAATGGCTTTTCAACTTTCTTCAAAAAGCAACTTGGCATTTGGAATGTTGCATCATGATAATTTGTCATAATTCTGTAATTTTGAGCACGGAGAGATAGCACAGACACAAGCTAGTTTTATGACGCCAGGAAGTCCTGTGGTTTGCACAGAGAGGCTGTGGCACTGACCAGCACAAACATAACCTGGAAGACCATGCAAACCTGAGTGCTCTCTATAAGTCTGCAGTAGCATAAGAGCGCAGGCAGGTGTCCAGAAGTGGGATGCTGGGGTTAGAGTCTAGGTCTGGGCAGTGCCTTGGTTCCAAACCTTCAGCGATGAATTAAAGCTACAGCAGACAGGCTAGCACCTAGTTCTCCTGCTGTGGGAAAATGTTGAGAAGCAGGTGGGGATCAGAGGAAAGAGTGAAGTGACTTTCTTCCACCAAAGATGTTTTATCTGCCAAGTGATTGATGCCCCGAGTTGTTTGGAAAAGGAGACTGTCTCAGGGACTCCATCCTGGTGGAGTTGGAACCAGTGCTTGGGGTCTGGCCAGGATTGAATGGAAACATACAACAAATGAAGCATAGTCTCAGAAGGCGGTCTAGATGGATAGAATCTGTAACCTTCTGAGGAGCTCATTCCCAGATCTGTTGCTAAAGGCTAGCAGGCTATTCAAATTGGAGCTGCAATGAGTTCAGTAACAGATTGATGACCTCCAAGTGACTTGTGCTCCCTGGAGTTGGAGGAACATCCTTGCCCCCTAGAATTCTGTGTGATTTCTCTTGGAGAATGTGCCAAGTTGTACTCACTCTGGGGTCAGGTACAGAAAGGTGACCGCTTGGCTCTTTCCTCTTGCTCTGAGTCCTTGGCCATGGTCAGAGCCTTGACAAGCAAAGGAGGCTCTGGGCAGCTTTCCGGGGCAAGAAGGGACTCCCTGTTTGCTTTGTATAGATTCACTCTGTCATATGAAAAAGAACTGCCTACCAAGATTAAATATTGCCAAGGGTGGAGAGACATTGAGGGACAGGATGTAACAGAACCACCCACCTGCTGACTTATATGCCATGTAGCTTTGACAGGGTACTTACCCTCCCTGTGACCCTGTGTCTCTGTCATCAGATGGGGAGGAAGGATACTCACTGCCTTCTGCAAGGAGTAAGACGAGGGTTATGAGTGAATGCCTGTAAAGCAGTTAGAATAGTACCTGACACATGGTAATTGCTGTGTGAGTGTTAACCAAATTGAGAGTCTCTATTTGGTTATTAGACAGATCATCAAAATTGATTTAGACCCAATATTAATTCTTCTTTTTATTGACTGAGTTGTCATAAAACTCTAGTTGAAATTTTTTAGGCTGTTGCTGCTCTAGATGCAATGCATTGTCAATCACCCTTTGTATAAAATGACATCCAAGACACATCCACAGTGTAAATGAAATCAGCTAGTGGTGGCCAAACTGAGCTGCATTTTATAAAGAAGCTGTGTAGGCTCATTCCAGCAGTTGATCTGGCTCACATGTCTCCCTGTCTTCAAATAAGGTCTTAATAGGGAATGTCAGTGCAAACTGGAGAAAGATCAGCACCAGCTCCAGCTACCAAGGTTGGTTCTTGGGTTCTGAGTGTCCTGAAACACCTCTCAGCATCCAGCCAGCCACTGCTCACCCTCTGGACCTGCCTTGTAAATGAAGCTACATTGTGCTTGCCAAGACAATACTTGAAATGAATGGATTTTATTTTGATACTATCCATTAATAATAAAACACCATTGGGTCTTTTTTTAAATTACTAATTGGTCTTAGATTACTAAGCGAATTGAAAGTAAAGCATTAGATTTTGTGGCTTGCATATTTCATAATTCCAGGAGTTGACATCTATCTGTACATTAAGTAAGACTGATTTTTGACTATTTTTCATATGTTTGGGCAAGGAGGCATGATAAAAGGAGGTAAGTAGACCTTTAAATGCAGGTGTTTTCCTCACAAGCATTATTGTAAGAGGACGGATATGAACAAATTTTAAAAGAGTAGAGAGCATAATCTTTCTCATTCTAGCTCGAATTACTATACTTAGCTCTTAAAATATGCAAAAGTCCAGTAGCTGCCATCTGCAGTCTCTGGAATGTGGCTCCAGGTTCAAAGAGAATACTTCATGAAGAATATGGAGTTGCCATATTCATTTTTAGAAAAAGGAAACAAAACAGTTGCAGTATGGGAAATACTCTGTGGTAACTCTGCATGTGGGAGTTCTTCCCGTCTGCCTTCTCATCCCTCTGAGATGTGTCCATCCTTTGCATAGAGTCAGGCAGCTGCTGGTTTTTGTCACAGGCCTCACTCACACAGGGAGCAGCCGAAAAGTGCACCTCAGGTACAGAGATGGTGATATTCTGATGATAGCTGCTGGCCACCCGGACTACTTTCTCAGTAGCTCAGCTTTGCCGACAGATGTCAAAAAAGGAATGGCCAAAGACACAGAGAAATGAGGGGTCTCTGGAGGCCCCCTCTAAAAGATCCCTGCTGACCTTGTCGTTTCATAAACCGGTGTGGGTGTTCCAAGTTTTATTCTGCCTTTTCTTCTTCGTGGGCATTTCTGTCTTACACATGGGGAGGCAGCCGGAGGAACCTGCACACTGCACAAGTGGCTTTGTTTGGTGGTCATAGCCATAGCACAAGTGACCAAGTGATAGTCTTTGTTCCTTTGTAGGTCAGATTTTTAAACTGTTTCTACTCCTGACCCCTTTCACCTCCTATATAAATTAGATTACAAAGCAGATATCTACTGATGATAAATCTTCGAGTTTTACTTTTTTTGTTTTTGCTTTTCAAGACAAGGTTCCTCTGTGTAACGACCCTGGCTGTCCTGGAACTCTCTTTGTAGACCAGGCTGGCCTTGGACTCAGACACCCACCACCTTTGTCTCTGAGTGCTGGGATTAAAGGTGTGCACTACAATACTGGGCTGATTTTTACTTTTAAAGATTTATTAGTTCTGTGTGTGTGTGTGTGTGTGTGTGTGTGTGTGTGTGTGTGTGTGTGTGCGCGTGCGCGCGCGCGTACCAGAGAGGAGGTACCTCCCACCCCAGCTTAGGCCAGAGTCATCAGATTCCCCTGGAGCTTGAGTTACAGGTGATTTTGAGTAGGCTGATATGCATACTGGGACTCAAACTTGGTTCCTCTGAAAGAATGTACTCTTTTTTTTTTTTTTTTTTTTTTTTTTTTGAGACAGGGTTTCTCAGTGTAGTTTTGCACCTTTTCCTGGAACTCACTTGGTAGCCCAGGCTGGCCTCGAACTCACAGAGATCTACCTGCCTCTGCCTCCCAAGTGCTGGGATTAAAGGTGTGCGCCACCACTGCCCGGCTAGAATGTACTCTTAGCCATGTCTCCGGCCCCAAAGAAATTTATTTGAAAACAATTCCTTAGTATATATGTACTTTTATTATTTGTTAAAGATGAAAGTAAATTTGTATACTCATGAGATGGCTGTGCATAAAGAATTCAGTTTTGGCGTATATTTGATACTGCAGGAGGAAGAGCATCTTTGGTGTTTCTCGGAGCTGATTAATATTTTGATTTTATAATTGTCAGTGTTGAACACCATGTTACTTAAATACATAGTACAAAATGGCAGAAGGGTGTTCAGGACCATTTCAGAAATGGTTGGAAATTCTGTCCTGCTCCTGAGCCAAAATTCATTTAACAAGTTTTATGGAATTCCAGCCAGCAACTCAAATAGCAATTTTAAAAATCAAACATTCTTATATACTACCATCCAAATATATATACTCATTTGATACTTACATGCTGAGGAACGATGGTAGGAAAATATTAAAAGACTTTGTCGTCTATAATCAAATCATTATATTTCCATAAGAGCAGAAAACTTTGCTAAGTGAAACACTGTGGTTCAGAGCATGCAGTAGTCCTGGATCTGAGCCATGGTGTTTCAGGCAGCACTTGGTGGTAGTGTATTAGGTCACACGGTGTGTGTGTGAGGCAAAGTCTGGTGTGCTCAGAGCCAAGGCTGCCATGAGGTGGTGAGATGTAGCATAGATAAGCATTGCCAGAGCCTCCTTGGTTTCATTGTGCATTTGCTTCTTAATTAATTGCTGGTTCTGTATTTTACTATTTACTATATTCTACCATTGCTCAATTTTTAACATCTCCCCAGGAGAAACTCTATAAGCCGCTTTGAAGTTGGGATCCACAGTTGAAAAGGCTGGAGTCCAGAGTGTAGGAGTTATCCAAGGCTGTTGACTTGAGTACAGGGATGGGACTCTTCAAGCTACAAGCTATCTCAAGCCAAGTTTTTGAATCAGATGCCAGCTGTAGCCCAGTCCCCAGGCCAGGTCATCTGGGGTGCTGACCTCTAAAGGGCACTGCGTATTTTTCTCTCTCTGAGAACAGTCAGGATGTGGCATGGAGAGTCTGCAATTAAATACCATTAAAGTTATGGCTAACATACATTTACAATGGAAACTTTACTTAAAAAGTAAGCAGGTGGGCCAGTGAGACAGCTCAGCAGGTAAAGGTACCTGCCATCAAGCCTGGTGACCTGAGTTTGATCCCCAGAATTCACATGGGGGAGGGAGATAACTGACTCCTGCAAGTAGTCCTCTGACCTCCAACATATCCCCCACAACACACACACACACACACACACACACACACACACACACACACACATACACACACACACATACACACACACATACATACACACACATATACATACACACACACATATACATACATACACACACACACACACACACACACACACACATACCATCCTAAATATAATTTTTTAAATGCAGTTACTAGGACCCCTGGAGCAGTCTGTCCTCACTCCATTAGCACAGCAGTTTAGCAAACAGGTTTCTTTTATTTATTTATTTATTTATTTATTTATTTATTTATTTATTTATTATTTTTAATTTTTGAGACAGGGTTTCTCTGTGTAGCTCTGGCTGTCCTGGAACTTGCTTTGTAGCCCAGGCTGGCCTTGAACTCACAGAGATCCACCTGCCTCTGCCTCCCAAGTGCTGGGATTAGAGGTGTGTGCCACCACCACCAGCACACATGAGGTTTCTTAAACACTGCTCATATCTGAGCCCCAATGCCTCAGCTGTGTGGGTCCTATGTCTTTGGTTACCTTGAATTGCCCCTTCTAGGACTTCAGGCGAAAATGTTACTTCCAGGTTATTGGGGTTTAATTGGTATTGGCTGCTTAGATTCTGCTACAAAAACTAAAATACTAGACCTTATGATGCTATTTTGAAGTTTATCATTTTGTAAACCAAGGTGTAAGGTATAGAGAGGTTGTTACACACTTACCTCATCAACATTTCTTTAACTGCGTTTATTTATTTAGTGTATGTATACATGGGGATTCATATGCCATGGAAGACAACTTGCAGGAGTCAGCTTTGGGCAATCAAACTTAGGTGATCAGGCTTTTCCTAAGTTTCCTGTGCCTAGCTCCAAATGCCTTCTCAGGAAATTGAGGCATGGATGTGCCCAGTAGATGTGACTCGGCAGACTCTTCCTGGTTGTCCTTGTAGATTTGGTGGTGGTTGGCATCTCAATTCTCAGAGCACCCCACTGAGGTCTCTAATATGGTCCCCATTTCAGAGACAGTGTACCGAGGCCCAGAAATAATGCACCTTCTCCCAAGTAAAACAGAAGGATTTATACTGCATTTGATACTTAGATTAATCTGATTCTTTGTATGTGTGCACTGCTGTACATGTGTGTAGTTGCATGTGCCTAGGGAAGCTCGAATTCAACCTTGATTGTGGTTCCTCAGCAGCCAGCCATCTTGATTTTTTGCAAGAAAGAGTTTTTCTCACTGATCAGTGGCTCTCTAATTAGGCAGTGCTGGCTGGTCAGCGAATCTCTGGGATCTACCTTTCTCTACGTCCCCAGCACTGGGATTAGAGAAACAAACTGTCATTCCTAGCTTTTTATGTGGGTCCTGGAGCTCAAGGTCCCCACGATCGCATGGCTAGCACTTTACAAACCAGCCATCTGCCCAGACCCTCAGGTTAGCCTGTATGCGCATCAACTCCCTCCTGACTGAGGTGACCCGCTGCTTCCCCACTGAGCCTTTGTTATTTTCTCAACAGACTGGACAAAATGAAACCGGGAGGCTTCTGGCCACATCTTGCCCTCCTCGGGGTCTCCCTGCCAGTTGTGCTGGGATGGATGGACCATGGAGCCAGCAGAAGCCCGGATGTGGTTCTGGGAGAGTCACAGGCAGAGGTATGGTCTGGTAACTACCAACATGACATTTCATACAGGTTGTTCTTCAGTGCTCCAGTGTCTGGTTTCTCTTCCACTTTTAGATCAGTTATACCATTGTGTAAGTTCAAATTGAACCCCGTTTTTGGTAGGGAACAGGAGGAGGCCGCAGGCACTGTCAGAGGTGGGCCATGGTTCTGGACTCTGAACAAAAGCACACTCCCAAACTGCTTTTCACTGCACGTTTGTCCTTCCCCAGAGGCCCTTCTTCGGGCTGGCTTGTCTGGGTATTTAATTCTACAAATTCAGACCTACTGGTGGGGCACACCCATGTGAACTCATGAAGGATTTTAATGACAAAATATGTCTTAAAGGAAATGGGCCACTCTTAGGATATATAGATAGAAAAGAACTGAGCTGAGAAAGAATTGGTGAGCTGAGGTCCTGAGGGAGACAGCTTTAATGAACAGATAAGAATGATTAATGGCATGCTAGGTGTATATAAATACTTCTAAAGAGCCTGGAAAACTTACTCTCAGAAACCTCCCCCAAGGGCCTGGATGTACTGCTAATTGCTTAGTGATCTCCAGTCTCAAGTGTCCCAGGCACAAGCCCTACTCAAGGTAGCAGGCTCAGTGAATTCGGGGTGGCCTCATGAATTGAAGGTGCGTATGGAATGCAGGTTATCTTCAGAAAATGCATTGTGTAGGTGCTGAACTTTGAAAAGTGAGTACCCCCTTCATTAAAACCACCTGGGATTTTCCTCTTCGCCTCGAGGAGCTGAGTCCTTATCAGGGTTCTCCCAGGCATCCCCATTTCCATTGTCTTACACTGATACATCCTTTTCTCTGTATCTGTGTGTCTGTTCCCGGGGAAGGAGAAGTCAAAATTACCGAAAAAAGTCAACATACCCCAAGAGCGGATAAGGGACACACACACAGTGTGTGTTAGGATTAACGCATTATTTGATCAAATGGCACAGAGTTCTCTTTCATTATTACTTAATTGTCATGCAATCCCAAACCTGCAAGCCTTACTCTTTGGGGAGTTTCGGAAGTAATTTAATGCACACTTCTCCTGCTGAAGTTGGTGCAGTGTGCTTTTGTCTCAAGTCGATGATTAAATAGAAATACTATCGCCTCTGTCTAACTCTATGAAGGACATACCTTAATGTTGCTTGGAAAGCATCTAATGGTGGCTGCGACTGGGCTGGTGAGAGCTACATTTCCCATGTGGAAAGGGCTTCATTTTTATACTCACATCCCAAGGGGAAACCATCACTTAAGTCCTCTAGATCCATCCTTGAATATTTAATAGGAAAGCAAACAGGCCTTACAGGTAGCTTACTCTTCTGAAGGTAGGGGGCTCCTTGGCCCTCTTCAGTGCACCTCTTATTTCAATTAAGAGGCAAGCTAATTAAAGTGGGATTTAGCTAGTGGTAAATGGGAGGCAAGTTAACATCACCTAGAGACTCCTATGTGAGCGCTTAACACCTCAGCTTTGGGTAACAACAGGAGAGTTAGGCTTCTCTTTGTTTGGGGTTGTCTGCCCCAACTCCAGCTGTGTCTTCTAAGTCCAAGAATGTCACTTCAGGAAGGAGGCAGTCTCCCGGAGGCAGGTACAGCTGGCCTTTGGGCACACCTCTCAGCTGTAGCTCTGTTTTCTGCTGTGCCTTAACTCACTGAGCCTGCTCCTAGCTCTGATGAATGAGGTGGTCATGCTGTGAATGGGCGAGTCCATGGAAGTTGAGGGTGGCTTTTGTCAATGTTTAGCTAGCAGGAGCAGACCATTCACTGCAGTGGAGGTGCTTTCTGACTTTGGTCATGTTCTGAATGCCTCCCAACCTCTGGTGTGTATGTGTTTGGGTGCCTGTTAATATAGCATGCAGAGGCAAGTGTAAGACATCCCCCTCTATGACTCTCTGCATTATTCCCTTGAGACAGGGTCTCTCACAGAGCCTGGAGACGGCAGTTTTTCAACTGAGCTGGCTGGCCGGCAAGCCCCAGGTATTCTCAGACCTGCATGGCAAGTGTTCTTTCCTACTCAGTCATTGCCTAGCCCAGCAGTTCTCAATCTGTGGGTCATAACCCCTTTGGGAATGGTAAATGGCCCTTTTACGGTGGTCGCTTAAGACCATGGGAAAATGCAGATATTTACATTACTATTCCTAACAGTAGCAAAATGACAGTTATGAAGTAGCAACAATTTTATGGTTGGAGGGTCACCACAACATGAGGAACTGTATCAAAGGGTGGTAGCATGGGAAGGTTGAGAACCACTGCTTTAACCTAAGCTCTTGTTCTTACTTCTTCTCTAGAACCTTCTTAGACCACTATTAATCACATACGGGCTTACACTTTGAATACTTAAGTTTTTAAAAGAAAGATTGATTTGCTCATTTTTATTTATTTGTGTGTGAGTGGGGCGGGGGGTGGTGAGTGAGTTTTTGTGTACCACATTCAAGCTAGCCTACAGAGGCCAGAGGGTATCAGATCACTTGGAGCTGGAGTTGCAGGTGGTTGTGAGTTACCTGATGTGGGTGCTGGAAACTGACCCCAGGTATGGTGGTTTGAATAGGTATGGCCTCCACAGACTCAAGTGTTTGAATGCATGGCCCATAGGGAGTGGTACTATTAGGAGGTGAGGCCTTGTTGCAATAGGTATGGTCTTGTTGAAGTGTTTCAATGTGGGAGTGGGCTTTGAGGTCTCATATGCTCAAGCTGTGCCCAGTGTGGTACATAGTCTCCTTCTGCTGCCTGCAGATCAAGATGTAGAACTGTCAGCTCCTTCTCCAGAACCATGTCTGCCTGCACACTGCCATGTTTCCTGCCATGACAATAATGGACTAAACCTCTGACACTGTAAGCCAGCTCCAATTAAATGTTTTCCTTTATAACAGTTGCAGTAGTCATGGTGTCGCTTCACAGCAAAAGAGACCCTAACCAAGATACCAGGTCCTCTTCAAGGTAGCTAGTGCTCTTAACATTGAGCCATCTCTCAAGCCCATTATTGGTCCTTCTTATCTCTTTTCCTTACTTAGATACTTTGATTTTGTTTAGATGAAGCTGATCTTGTTTATCTTTCTCTCCCTTTCAGTGTCTTATTAATTTTTTGAGCAAAAAGGAGGCTGAGTATTTTTTTTTAAGTCAATCAAAACTTGATACAAAATCCAATATCCATCACAGATCACCTTGGGTCTTCCAAAATTCAGACGAGACCGCGGGGTGGTGGCCTTTCTACCCACAGACAGGAGGGACAGTAGACATGTCCCCTACTGGCTGGGAGCAGCTTGATAGCTCACCTGAGCTTGCATCTTACTGACTGATAAGTTACCCTGAGGATTGTGGCTTCTGGATCAAAGTTTCTCCTTTGAACTGTAGCTAATCATATATTCATACCCACTGTCCAAGCTGCACTGAAGTCTTCTAGAATTTTCCTCAGGTAGTCTTATTTCTGGGAAGGTTCCAAACCAATAGAGTTTTCTGAGACTCTAAAATAAGTAAAAATCAAACAAAACAACAATTTTTTTCTGTATAGTTTCGTGAGTGTGTGTGTGTGTGTGTGTGTGTGTGTGTGTGTGTGTGTAGGTAGCCTATCAGTCAGTGTTGGGGGTCTTTATCCACTCTCTGCTTCACTTTTGGAGATAGGGTTTCATTGGTCTGGAGCTTCACCCATCAACTAGCCTGGCTAGCCAGCCAACCTCCATGGTCCTCTTTTTTTATTATTATTATTATTATATTTGTGTTTTAATTTTACATATCAGCCATGGGTTCCCCTGTCCTCCCCCCTCCCTCCCCTGTCCCACCTTCCCCTCAGCCTCTCCCCTCCATTCCCATCTCCTCCAGGGCCAAGCCTCCATGGTCCTCTTTCTTGTCTCTAGCTCCCCAGCACTGGATTGCAGACACATTTACTTTTTTATCGATGCTTGTGAGACATGCAGCTGGCAGGGGAGTGCCTGTTAATAAGACCTGCCCAGCTTTTCATATGGTGTTGGGATCCAAAATCAGATCCTCCTACTTTGGCAGCAAGCACTTTACCACCTCACCCATCTCTCCAGCTCCAGCTCCAGCAAAACAACCTTTTGATAAACTAAATATTAAAATGGTTTTCTGTTTCTTTTCTCCCTGACAGCAATGCTTCCAAAAATTATCAAGATTTTTCTAAGGTTCTTAGGAAGCATTAATAAGGTTTGACTTGTCTTTAAAGTTATTACAACAAGTATTTCATTCCCCTGAGAGTAAATGAAGATTAAATGACCAATGGATGAGTGTGTGTGTGCACGCGCACGTGCATCCATATGCACACAAACATGTATTTTGAAAGCAATTAGAGCCAATGTGAATTTTAGTAAATTATTGTTTCTTGTACAAAGACTGCAGTTAAAATAGCTTCCAGGAGTTTGCTGTTTTATGGATGTGGATTAGAAATGCAGCTGCAGGGTATGCCTCTTTATAACAGTTGAGGAGCAAGATGTGGCCTGGAATGCTAATTACACTCTGGATTTAAAAGAAACAATTCTGGGGTAGAATTCACTAACATCTTAAAATGTTATCACATTGCCCCTCTTTCCCACCTTACATCATGGCCAAGATAAGCTGATCATCCTTGACCCCAAATCTGAAATCCAACATGACAGGTCATTTAAGGACCAATAAAACTACACAAATAGAAAACCCACACCTGACTTCATGTGACAGGTTGTGGTAAAAAATGTAGGCACGCTGACAAGATCATACAAAATTACTGCAGGGCCAGGAGAGCTGGCTTGGGGGCTAAGAGTGCATACTGTACTTGTAGAGGACCCGAATTCCATTCCCAGCGTCCATGTGAGTTGGCTCACAACTCCCTGTTAACTCCAGCTCCAGGGGATCAGTGTCTCTGGCACTGTACTCACATGCATATGAACACACACACACACACACACACACACACACACACACACACATGCATAATTGAAAATAAATAAATCTTCAAAATTTTCTGCAGGTTATGTGTATAAGAAATAAATGAATTTCATGTTTTGACTGGGGTTCCATGCCTCAAAGAGATCATTACATGGGTGCAAATATTCTCAAATCCTCACAAATCCCATATGCAAGCCATCCCTGGTCCCAGACATTTTGGGGAGGATTTTATGTGACAGTTGCTGAGAAGTCAGAAGAGTATGACAAGTGACAACAGACAAAGCAGCAGCTCCCAGAGGACAGCCCTGTTCTTGCAGGGTGGGCATTTGTGGGCTCCCTCAGTGAGCCCTGGGTGCTGAGCCCCAGCAACAGTGTCCGACCTAACTGCTGAACTCAGCGATGGACAGGGAACCTGTCCACAGCCATAAGTATCCTTCATGCACTTTACTTGGTTTGAAGAGCCGTGTTGTCATGCACTGCACAACTACACATGCAGAACAACGCTGATCCCTTTAAAGTTGTACCCCAGGGCTTACAGACCAGTCCTAGGCTTGGAGGGCAAACCCATGTTTTCAGTGTTAGCAGCTCTCAAAGGGAAGTCTCCGAGGAGCAAATATGTAAGGTGGAATTAGTTGACCACTCTATCCCAGGGATACTCTACACTGGCTGGCTGGCCCCTTCCCCTTTCCACAGGCATGGGCCATATAGACTGCTGGTGACCCCTCATGTCCCTAAATGGACCTGTCCCTTTGCCCACTTCCTACATGTCGTCAGGCTGGGTCCTCAGGAGGACTTGGACTGCTAGATTGAGTAGTAATAGTTTCAGAAGCAGTTCATCTCTTACTGGCTTCCCAGCAGTGCTTTCTACCTTTTTAGGAAAGTCCTTCTGGGAGTCCCAGGGAAGAAGGTTGATCACTTGTGGAGGGTAAGGTCCATCCTTCCACATCTCTACTTACCCTGCTTCTGCCCTGACAGTGGGCATGGGAAGAAAAAACAAACAAACAAAACTTTCTCTGTCTGAACAGTCAGTGGCCCAGACTGGGTGCTTGCCACAGCCTCCCACTTGCAGGCGAATAAGTGTGCCTACAGTTTTCAAGGTGAAGCATGGCAGCCAGTCCTCCTAGGTGTGTCTCCACTTGCAGAGTTAAGTGTGGACTGTGCCCGCCCCAGTACCTCCTGAGTTTCTATGTACTACAACAGCCCAGGGCCTTCTGAGATGTAGCTGGCCTGAACAGGTCCTGAGTCTGTGTTTCTCATAATCTCCTGGCAAGGCAGGTCCTTTCCATTCCAGGGGATGCTGAGCAGAAAAGCATAGGGGTGCTGCCATTACTTCCTCCAAGCCCCCATGTGAGAAGGATGGTCCCAGGTGAACTCCTCCCTGGCTAGTCTGTGGGTGATTTTAAGTCCTTTGGGAGGCAGTTCTCAGTGGCTGCTGTGATGGCTAGGGTTAGTGTCAACTTGAAAGAATCTGGAATCTCCTGGGAGAGGGGCACACCTGTGGGAGATTATCTTGATTATGCTAATTGATATGGGAAGATTCTCATCTTCATTGTGGGTTGGACCATTCCCTGGGCAAGGGACTTGACAGCCTGAGAAGAAAAGCTGAGCAGTAGCAGCAGTAGCAGCAGCAGCAGCAGTGTGCATCCATTGCTGTCTTCTAACTTCAGAAGTAATGTGGCAGCTGCTTTTGACTTCCTTGGTCTTGATGGCCTCCACCTTGAACTGTGAGCTAAAATAAACCCTTTGTCCCCTAGCTTGCTTTAGTCAACGTGTTTTATCACAGCAACAAGATCCAAAACTAAGATAGATGCTGAAGGTGGTCACACCCCAGTCCCCCCAGTATGTCCACAGACCTACCCACCACCATGTACCCATACTGGTGTCTCCCCAGTGATATATCCACAGCTGTTCAGAGACTACAGCATCTGGGCTGACACTGTTTGGGGTATTATTTTTACTGTATCAATGGACAGGGGATATGCATCATTGCCCGTGCTCCTCATCACATTCCTCCCAGAGAGCCTGCCCTCTCTGTGGGTGGACTTCAGCATTTTGACACCATGGTTGACAGAGTTTTAATTGGCCTTGAAAAGTTCTGTGACCCAGGAAAATAAGCATTTATGAGTTCACAGAAAGCCATTATTTTTCTTCCTCTTAATTTATGCATCCAGTCATTTTTGCCTTTGCAGCTAAATAATCTGAGCCTCTCTAGGAGGCTCTGCACCCTTGTCTTTGGGACATTAGACCATGCACTGATATGGGGCTGTGGTCTCTATCTTTTGGGCAAGTTGTATCAGCAACTTTGCCAAGCCCCAATGGTCGACTTGATTTATCCTCCATGACTTTTGGGTTATCATTCCAGCTTCCCATTTAGAGGAGGATGTTGGTGCCAGTTTGATACTAAGAACCCACATGAGTGGCTTCTCCTTTGCCATCCTGCCAAGGCAGAGCAATTCTCCTTCTGCTTCCATTGCCGTGGTCTCTGCTATGAGGCTTCTGGGCCTTGTCCTGCCACTAGCCACAGAAGAGGTAGAGAGTACAGCTTCAGAAATGGGATCCTATGATGGAGCATGCATCGGGCCCTGATCTCTGAGCAGGAGACATTCAGAGAAATTACAGAGGGAGTCAGCACGTTGGTACTGAATGGGAGGTAATCAAGTGGCTGCCTTCTGCCATCGGTCCTTTTGTCTCAGCTCTCAGAGAATGTCAAGTCCTCAGTGTGTTCTCTTCTGCTAGGAAGATACAAAGTGCTGGGGAACCCATCTCCCATCCTGGGCTGGGAAGCTAGCTAGCTCTTTTGTTGGTTGTCCTGGATACGATCCTTTATGCCACATAAGCTAAATGTGGGGACTCTGAGGGTCGGAGGACCAGGACTAGCTGTCTTTCTGTTTTCTTTTCTGCTTTTGAGACAAGAGCTTACTGTATAGCCATTTCTGGCCTTGAACCCCCAGAAACCTGCTGGCCTCTGCCTCTCAAGTGCTAGGACTTTCTTTTTGATGGTCTTGCCCTGTAGCCCAGACTGACTTTGAACTCAAACCTATCCTGTCTCTGCCGTCTAAGAACTGGGATTATAGCTGTGCATACTGTATCTGAATCGACGGCTTTCTTGATGCCAAGACAATTGGGTTACAATTAAAACCTTGTTTGAGTTCTGTGTCATTTAAAGCTTGCTTCTCTAGTTAAAGGAAGCAGAATTCTTTTCCTATTTATTTTCTTGGTGTTTAAAACCACAATTGAAAACTTTCCCTGCAGAAAAGACCTAATGTTCTGTGGTTCTGCTGAAGCTCTTGGAAGCATCCATTCCAGGCAGATAGACTTCCTGTGGGTAGACCAGGCCAGCCTCAAGCTTGTGATCATTCTCCTGCCTCTGATTCTGCCATGTTTAGCTACTTAAGCCATCCCCATCCTCACAAATACAGAGACCTTGTGCATGCTAGGCAAGTGCTCTACCCCTGAGATACATCACCAGCTAAGATACACTCCATGGGTCATCACGTCCTCCTCTGCTCTCCTCTGCTTGGTCGACATGCTGGCTGATGTCTTCATGTCAGTACATGACCATGAAGAATGGGCTTCTCTGCCTCATGCACAGTGTGGTATTATGTCTTTTTGTCACAAAGGAGAACTTCCAGGCTGATCTCTCATAGACCCTATATGAGCCCTGGGCTATCCTGGCCAACTGGAAACACCTCGTGTCTTAAATCTAAGTAAGCAACAGGTCTCTGATGAGCACCCAGCTATTTGTGCCATAGCTAAGCTCAGCCAAATGGCCAAGAGAAATGGGGTTTATGATTCCATCTCAAGAGCTTGAGGATTATTAGAATGTGGGGGAGGGGAGTCAGAGGCTGTTGCAGAATGGAGTCCGAGTTCACAGACAGAATTAAGCAACTATGTTAATGATCTTTTCTCAACTATGTTAATGATCTTTTCTAACACAGAAAAGATGTAATGCCTAAATTAAGTGCTCAACTTTAGCCTCAAGAAAATTAGGTTTATTTATGAAGTAATAAAGAAGAAAGTGGCCGCTGTCTCCTGCGTCTCCACTCTAGCTCCCAGGACAGGATGCCAATGTCCCTTCTCCAGGACACAGGAGGTGTGGGACTGTCTACTGTTGAAATTTTGTTTTGGCACATGGCTCAGCTGCTCTGGATACTTGAGGGTGGGAAGGAGAGGGCTTAGAGGAAGCTGGCATCTCTTGAATGTCACCTGCATAGGGTGAGCTTGGTGTAGCATGCAGCTGCCCCCTAGGGTGTTTCAAATCCTAACACCCCTATTCTCCTACTCCAGAGCTTGTCTACCAGCACCACACCCCTCTAAGACATTTACCATAAGACTGTGTTCTTATTGACTTGGTGACTCCTAGGTCTGCTCAGGGGACTTGGGTCGGCTGTGGGGAGGAAATGGCTGCTCCTTACCATTCTGTTCCATTTTGCTTAGAGTACTGCACAGCATTATACCCCAGGGCAGCACACACCATTATATCCCAGTACTCCAAACTGCTCTAATGTACATCATATCCTGAGGCTGAGGAATCCCACCCTGGGCCAGGGGTCTCCTGGCTCAAGTACTTGTAGATAGCTGCTTCATAGGAATGAAACACTTCTAAGGCCACGTGGACTGGGACAGATTTATCTGTGACTCGTTATATATTCTAAGTGGAAATATGTATTAGAATTCAAAGCTCCACCCTTTGGAGGGGCTACTCTTGTATCAAGGGTAAAACTGGTTATGAGCTGTGTTGTACAGGAAGCTCTTGTCCCCATCCATAGGCCAAGAGCTCTCTACAGGGTTAGGAGAAGGGGGAAAAATCATTAGAGAATGTTCAGAACTCAGGCCCGCCCTTGGGGCTGGAGTCTCTGATCCAGAACTGAGGGATTTTAGTGAGCAGTGTGTGGGGTGGCATGCAGATGCTGGGCAAGGTGAGGGTTGCAAAGGACCCTTGAGGAAATGGAAGACTGTACATGGAGCTGAGAACTGGGTTGGCAATGTTGATCAGTCATGAATTATAACCTACATACCTACTGGAGGAGGAGGGGAAAGAAACTGGCCAGGTGGACATCTCTGAGCCTGTTGAGCAAGTAGTCCATCAGGGACCTATTGGCAGCCAGGACTGGGATTATCTGATTGGGTGCTTGGGTGGTAGAAGGACCCAGACATTCTCTAGAATGAACAGCAGGAGGCCCCAGGGAGCTGAGCGAATTGGTCAGTGGCAGTCTGTTTCTCCTCTGTCTTCTCAGTTGAACCACATCTCCCCTCCTGCTTTGTCCTCTTTCCACAAAGCCAGGAAGCCTAGCTCTGCTGCCTTGCTATATCATGAGAGCATGTCACCTTGTCTCTGCTGGCACTGGACTTCCAGCCCTGGGCTATGGTCTGTCTCACTCCAGGTCTGGTTTGTGTGATTAGATCTTGGGGTGAGAAACTCAAGGGGTGAGCCTAGTGAAGCAGTGACCCCCACCCAGCTTCTCTGGCCAGTGTGCAAGCCCCAGCTTGTGAGGTAGAGTTCAGGAGCTCTGAGGACAGTGCAAGTGTAAAGTGGATAGCTCTGGTGGAGGCTGGGAGAGCTCACTGTGGATAGAGGACATGTGGGGCCTGGGGAGCCAGCCTTGGGCATCTGAAAAAGCATCAGAGAAACATGAGCTAAGCTCTGACAAGGATGGGTTCTGTAGAGTTGAGCTCTTCATGTTGCCCATCATCAGTGACCCTGCCCCTCTTCCTGGTGCCCATTCCCACTTCCAAGGCCTGTACTAAAAAGTTGGAGTGTGTTTCCCCATAAACAAGTTTTGGAAACTTCAACATTGTTTGAATGGCACAGTGTTAGGAAATGGGGTGCAAGGGGAGGTGTTTGGCTCATGGGGCTCCACACTTAATGCAATGAGCCAATGGGATTAGCAAAGACCCTGAGGCTGTGAGTTTTGTCTCTTGCTTCCTGGCACTCTGCCTCTGCTCCTTCCACCTCCACCATGGGATAATGTGCTAAGAAGGCCCTTCCTTGTAGCCAGCCTCGTGGTCAGTCTTCCCAGTCTCCAGAACAGGGAGTCAAGACATTTCTGCTCAGTTCACGTTACCCAGTCTCGGGTCTTCTGTTACAGGAACACAAAAGGGTTGTAATACCACTCATGGCTGTACCCTCCCCATCAAGTAGACTAAACAGGAGCAAACATCGGGGTTGGTGTGGTCACATGGTTGAGAGTCACACATCCTGGGCCTCAGGCAGTGCCTGGGAGCAGCTGCTTTGAAGGGTAGTGGGAGTTCCTAGCAAGAGAAGGTCACAGGGCAGGAGAGTCATGACTTAACCACACGAATTTTCTTGGTGAGCCACAGCCCTGCTGATGCTGCTAGCTGCCTGGTTAATGAGCTGGTTTGGGGATAAGTAGGCTGGATAGCCATGGATGCTTCCCCAGCTCTGAGGCTCAGCTCTGCTTCCAGGTAGGTACAAGGCCTTGTTATGCTAGGGGCTTGTTCTCCCCCCGCTATGATGTTTAGTATCTGTGGAGTCAGGACTGCAAGGAAGAGGAAAAGCAGGGTATCTTCAGGATGGGATAATGGGGATATGAGCTCTTCAGCTCAGACCTGGGGCTGAATACTATTCTTACCCATCCCTTAAGGGGGTAAGTAAGAGGGGCACTCCCGGAGGGAATTCCAATTCCTACCATGGAATCCCTCCAGTCCCACAGCTGGAGACAATAGCATGAACCAACAGCTTCTGTCTTGTCAAAGCTCTTGGTCATCACTTCACCCCGTTTCTCAGAAGACTACCTGGGGTCTCTTGTCTGGTTTACTCTTACACCCTTGGCAGCTGAGACTGCGGGCTGGTGTGAGCTGCCGGAGTCTGCCTGCATGGCATTGGAACAGGGTTTGCACCTGCCTTTCCAACTGCCCAGCTTGTGCTCCGAGATACTGCCTGCACTTCCTCGCAGCACGCATTCCCCTGTGTGAGGAAAGACGCATCTTGATGGCACAAAGTGAAGAGAGGAGGCAGCAGAGTTCAAGAGAGTCTCCCAGGGCCAGCCTGGGCACAGCCTCTTGACTTTCTCCAGTATGCACACACTCGTACAACCCCACCCCTGCTACACCCTCTCTCCTCCCTCACCCCCACGTCTTTCTCTTGTCTTTTCCCCAGGATGGGGATGGGTCTACCAGATAGGTACCATGGAAACTCTGAGAATGACCCTCCCCTTGGCTGTGTGTTTGCATCTTCTTAAGATACCTGCAGGGACTCCCCAGCCTCTCTTGAGGTGGGGTGGGACCTAGCCCTGTCTGGCCACTGCTGTGTCGGCAGGGAAGGTGTCATCTTTGGGAGAGATCTGTGTGTGATGGTGTACAGACATCTAATTCTACTTTAGAGCAGTGGCCTTGAGATCCCTGAAGAATAACAGAGATAGTCTGCCTTTCAGAAGGGAGACCTTGCAGCCTTGACCTTGGGGAGGGAAGATTCCCAGCCTCAGCAACCAAGCCATTGACTGTCAGATAAGGCATTGGTGGGTCAGGACCCTCCTGCAGGAAAGTGCTGTTTGCTGCCTTTTCCATGGGCCACTGGCGAGAGGAAAGAGGCTGTTGAGGTAAGTCAGAGGCAAGCCTGGTGCTCCCACATGGAGGAGTGAGCAGATCCTGAGTGTGGAGGAAGCCCTGGGGAAATTAGTCCCTGTGTTGATTAGCTCCTGTGTACAGGTGCCCCTGTGTGTGGGGAGCCTGCATGTGGGAACACCCATGTGAAACAGCTCTAAGTGGATTAGCTCCTGCGTGGGGTGCTTATGGGGAAGGGCTATGTGGGGGAGCTCCCACATGGAGCAGCTCCTGTATAAATCAGCCCCTATGTGGATTAGCTGCTGCATGGAGGAGCCCTTGTGTGTGGGAGTTTTTGCACGGGGGAACTCCTGAGTGAATTAGCTCCAGTGTAGAAGAGCCCTTATGTTGATTAGCCCCTGTTTGGGAGAGCCCCTTTATGTGGGAGCCCTTGCAGAAAGGAGCCCCCATGTAGGGGGAGTTCCCTGCATTGGAGAGCTCTTTCCTGAGGGAGATGCCGTAAACATTCGCTCCAGGATGAATCAGCCTCATGGGAATTAGAGCCTGTGTGGAGGAACTCTTGTGTGGAGAAACCACAGCCTAGAGGATCATCTTCACTGAGGAGCTCCTCCTGCGTGGACCCCGGTCAGGAGCAGGACTCACTCAGACACACTGGGCACAAGATTTGTCCAAGATGTTATAATGGGATGGTGGCCCTGTCAGACGTTCCCCACCTCATGTGGATGACTGAAGGACAGGACTAGTGAGTGGTTAGAGCTGCCTGGAGTGACAATGGAGAAGACTCTGAGGGCAGCCAGAGATACCCTAGGCTCTACAGGACCCAGGAATGCTGAGTACCCACACCCACAATGCCAAGGGGAAGGAACCCCAGCGTTCACATGGGTTAAAGCATAGAGCCAGCAGATTCACAGAATGTGAGAGTAGGTCGTGGATGGCACACTGGCCTGGGATAAGTAAGAACAGTCTGGTGAGTGTGAGTGATTAATATTTATGCTGTTCCATCCGATGAAGCCCTTCTCTGCCTTGTCCGTTCCCCTCCACCCCCTGTTACTGGACACTGGCTGCAGCTTAACGGCTGTTCTCTACCCCGGAGGCCCAGAAACCCTGGTGAGCACCTTCTTCAGGCTGGCTGCTAGGCTAGGTACTGGGTACACAGTACTTGATTGTGCCTAGGGTTACCTGGCATGGTGCCTGTTTGGGAAGCATGGTGTTGGCTGAGAGAAACACAGACAGAATGCCCACTTCCCTCTGCCTTGTGTGTTGTAATGGATGCTCTTCGGGAAGGTCAACTCAGGCTGTTTGGGATTGGGTAGAGCTCTAATGCATTTGTGCCAAGTACAAGGTGCTGGCTGGGGATATGTGGGTGACATTGATGGCTGGCTCCCTAACTGGCACATGTTAGCCGAGTGGTGACCCTGTGTACTTTATGCAGGTTCCTACATCAGCAAAAGCCACCCTTGACCCCATCCTCAAGTAAGGACACCAGAGTCCCCAGAGATTCCCATGTGGGCTCAGAGAGAGGACTGGGAAATGGCTGTTGATGTTCCCAGATGGGCTAGGTCCTAAGTAAATATCAGCCCAGCTGTGCTGACCCCTGGTGCTTTTCTTCCTTTGGACTCTGTTGTGAAAGAAAATTGAAAAGGAGCCTTATTGTGCCTTACAGGCTTTTTAATTAAATATAACTCATTTAATTTAAACAACTTTAAGTTCCATTATTTAATATAAATGTTAGGGTGGTGCAGTGAAAGTGTCTTCTAGTCAAAGCCTGAGCCTAGGCAGAAGCCCACCCCAGTGATTTATTCAGACAACAGCAAGGCTCATCAAGTCTGGACAGAAGGCAGGTGAGGCAGATGCTCCAGGATCAGGTGGGAGTTAGTGCTCCTCCGGGCTGAAGGAGGTAGACATGGGGAGGGCTCAGCCGATTGGAAACTGTTCTCTACCAAATCTAGGACCCTCTGCTGCCTCTTAACTTGAAGCGCCACAAGTCCCTGCACCCCACAGCACGGTCTGAGAACCATGAACAAGAACCAGAGGTGAGAGAAGACCCTGGAGAGGGAAGCTTGCCTGGTGGACAGGAGGAGAGATGGAGTAGTCCAGGAGCATGTGGCACTCGGGTGGAGTGGGTTCTCTTGCAGCATAGTCCCTGTGTGAGGACCTCCTTGCCTACCTTGTCTGAAACAGTGTCCTTCCCATGCCCAGTCCCTGTGACTAGCTAGTGCCTCCCTTCCCTCTCAAACTGTGGTGCTTCCCATCATGGGGTGATTTGTCTCCTTTGCTTTGCTTCTTGGGTGCCTGTTTCTGCATGAAATTAGGATCTTCATGGGGCCTGTGGCTGTGGCTGTCCTGGTGCATATGTCTGGAGACGGCTATACTTCTTGAATGGATGAATATACTATTGTGAAGGAAGGAGCAAAGTAACTGCTTAGGAAACTCACCAAGAGCTCTGTCGAGAGACCCTGCAGAGAGCTGTGTCCTGGAGAGAGTTACTGGGGAAATAAGAGGGCAGGGCTTGGTGGAAACATGCCTGCAGATCCAAGGAAGTGAGAAACAGAGTGTACCTCAGAGGGTAGAGGCCTGCCTAGCACACAAGAAGCCAGCCAGCTTCAACCCCGAGCAATGCCTAAATCCAGCAAGGTGCTGCACGCCTGTGAGCCTAGCACTCTTTTTCAAGTGGACGACTTATGGCACTTAAAGCTAAGAGCCAGCAACGGGTCCTAGAATTGGCAGGAAGCAGGAGGATCAGAAGTTCAAGGCTATCCTTGACCGGATAGTGTATGTGAAGTCATCCTGGGCTATAGGAGACCCTGTCTCAAAATGAAAGGGAAGAATAAATGGAGATGTTCAAGAAGCTGGAGGGGACACTGGCCAAGGAGGACAGAGGGATAGAGACTTGTTTCTGAGCAAGATGGCGATTTCTGGTTTAGAATCTTGCCTGGGGAAGAATGCAATCTTGCCCTTCAACATCAGCCACTCTGGATATATCTGCCTTTCTCCTGCCCAAACAGACACCACTGGTGCCTAGCTCTGGTCTGTACCATCCTCTCCCTGCTGGCTCACCTTCTCACCAGTTCAGCCAGTGTCATCCAACCCCCACTTACCAGGACTCAGAGACACTTTGTATCCATGTCAGGTCATCTATATAAGGGTGACCTCTCGCTCCATGTATGAAAACAAGAATAGAAAACAGAGTCATGCCGAGAACCCCCTGTCCTGTCCATCACACTCTTTTAATTTCCTGGGCACAGGTTGTTCTAAGCCTCATCTTGGGCTCCCTGCTGGCAGAGCCAAACAGTGGTTGGTAGTTGAACAAGTTGGTGCTATTGTGTCGTCTATCGGGTGGTCCCTAGAGGGCACCCTACATGAAGAGTTAAAACTCAAACTCCCGCCTTCTCCTTCCTGGGCACAACTGTCCTTGCTCTCTGTTCTCCTCCCCAAGATGTCTCCCTGGTGGCCTTGATTCTTCGAGGGAACTTACACTGCTGGAGCAAGGCCTGGCAGGGGGTGATAGTGCTTGCTTGTTTGCTTGGTGGGTACAGAGCTTTTCAAACAGGTCTGAAGCTCGGTTGGTAGAATGCTTGTCTCATGTGCATGGAGCCCTGTGTTTGATCCTTCGTACCACTTAAACCCAACCTGGCGGTGCACACCTATAATCCGAGCACTTCAGAGGTGTGGAGGTGAAAGGATAGGAGGGTCAAGGTCACCCTTCATTACATAATGAGTTCCAGGCCAGCCTGGGCTATATGAGACTCTATCTCTAAAACAAAACAAAACCAAAACCTTCCCAAACAAACTAAACAAAAAGCTTCTCAAGTAGGTAATATAGTACTGACCTGTTTAAAAACAAAAACAAAAACAAATCAATAGATAGTCAAGAGTGTGTACCTCAAGTCTGGTGGGAAAACTCACTTAAGTGAAGTTCTTACTATAATTTGGTTTCTCCAGGCAGTGGTGGCACATGCCCTTAATCCCAGCACTCGGGAGGCAGAGAAAAGTGGAACTCTTGTGAATTCAAGACCAGCCTGGTCTACAGAGTGAGTTTCAGGAAAGCCAGGACTATACAGAGAAATCCTGTCTCAAAAAATAAACAACAAACCAAAAACTATAAATAATTTGATTTCCTTCTGCTATGTGACATGATTTGGAGCCTTAGATCTCATACTGAGGCTAAGGACCTGTGGACCACAGGACGGGCAGATGCTGTACTCAGTGCTAGAGTCTGGTACAGGCATGGCTGTGCGAGGGGAGAGGTTCTGCACAGGATGCTCGTGTCTTGCCAGGCCTGCCTTGTATTGGTGGAAATGACATTTGAGTGATGAGATCCCCTGGGTTGCCATATTAGAGCCCCAGGCTGTGGACTGTTATGATAGTCCTGGACACAGTGATTGCTTCCTCTAGAAAGACATGGATTACTTTTCTTGTCAGAATGATCATTAGGTTTTAATTGGTTGGGTTGTCAGAGAGATGTAAGTGCCAAATGCCTGTCTGTCCTCACCCTGGTCCTTCAGTAGTACTGTTCAGGCCCTGGTTTTTGATGGGGCGGGGGTGATGGATTGGAGAGTGTGATCTATTCCAGCCCATTGAGTTAGTGATTCCCTGCACTGTAGTATGGTCGAGATGACCTCAAATGTGGAACTAGCCCTTCTTTTTAAAGTGCAAGCCAACAACATTACTGTATAGTGCTTTACAGATATCTACAACTTAAAAAATCACCAAATCTTTGTATTTTACCTGTTATAGTTTCTTTTCCTGTAAATCTGGGGAGGGGAGGGCCTTACACATGCTAGATGCATGCTTTACCTATAGTAAACGCCCACTTTTTGTTTGTTTTATTGAGACAGGGTCTTTCTACAGAGACCCGACTGTCCTGGAACTTGCTATGTAGACCAGGCTGCCTCCCAACCCACAGAGATCCCTTCTGCTTCAGTCCAAGTTCTGGGATTAAAGGTGTGCACCACCATGCCCGGTTTACTTTTTATTTTGAGATAGGGTCCCACAAGGTTGCTCAGGCTGGCTTGAATTCATTCAGTAGCCTTGAACTTGCCATCCTCCTGCCTTTGTCTCCCAAGTAGCTAGGATTACCAACTACACAAGGCTAGGTCCTCCCCCACACCCCCTCCGCTGTGGGAGGTATGTTCACACGTATGTGGATACATGTGGATACCCATGCATGTGTGTAAAGAGACCATAGGTTGATGTTAAATGTGTCCCTTAATCATCCCCATCTTGTATTGAGGCATGGTCTCTCAGTACAAGAGGCAGAGTCTCTTGAACCCAGAGCTCATGGATTTGGCTAGTCTAGCTGGCCTGAACTCCTGTCTCTGCCGCCCAGGTGCTGGGATTATAGGCTGGCCAGCATGCTTGCCCAGCATTCTCACCCTTACACAGCCAGAGCTTTACCCACTGTGCCGTCCCCCTAGCCCCTCTGTTACTTTGGAATGAGAATGTGAGCATCCAGATCCCCCCCCCCCCCCGGAAGGCCTGACAACTCACCCATACCTTTTCTTTCTGATTCTAGAAACCACTACAGATCCCATTCCCTTTAGTGTGATATCTTTCCCTTTCACTGGTCACTCAGAAATCCCTGACAGGAAAGTCTCTGGATTTTGCCCTTGTTTCTGAGACATCTCCCACTTCATGTTGGCTGGGTCCTGTCTCTCATTGCACAGATAAGTGAATTGGATTGAGAGCCACCTGGGTGGACAGAGCAGTGGCTAATCAAACAGGTTACTCTAACCTATCAGAGACTTTGAGGGTCCCAGTAACTTCCCGGTTTTTCTTGCAGAGCTAGCAGAATTGATGTTTCCAGATGTGCTCTCTGGAATGCTGTTCATGGGTTTATCACATTAGTTATTTTTAATAGCAAAGTCAGAAAATTACCTCAGCAGTAAAGAAACTGCTTTGATTTAAAAAAAAAAAAGTCAGAGATTTTTTTTGGGGGTGGGGGTGAATAGACAATCTCATGTAGCCTCAAATTCTCTAAATAGCTAAGAATGACCTTGAATTCCTAGTTCTCCTGCTTCTATCTCTCAAGCACTGGGATTGCAGGCATGCACCATCACACCCAGTTTATCTATTGCTGCGGATGGAACCCAGGACTTTGTGCATGCTAGGCATATGCTGTGTGAACTGAGCTATATCTCTAGGTGCTCGCTTGTGCGCTCGCTCGCTCGCTCTCTCTCTCTCTCTCTCTCTCTCTCTCTCTCTCTCTCTGTGTGTGTGTGTGTGTGTGTGTGTGTGTGTGTGTGTGTGTGTGTGTGTGTGTTGGTAAATCTCCCTTCAGATTCTCTGGCTTGGTTATTTTAGCCTTCCCAGTGTTATATGAATTCTGATTGCTTTACATCGGTGAATTTGTGATTAGGAAACAGAAGGCACACAGAATTTGCTCACCTTCCTGTTTGTGTTTTAGCTTCAAAGTGTGAAAGAGTTACATGTTCTCTGTCCACATGACCAGGCTCAGCTTCCCCACTTTAGCCCTTGGACTCCTGTGGTAGTGTGTAAGCAAGACAGGGTTTGTCTACCCAGGAAGCCTGTGGGCAGGGCTAATGGACAAGTGCCAGGGTCTATGATGTGAGTCCAACTCCCTTAGCTCCCCTGGCATCTTAATGTCTCCACTCACCACCTCCACCTTCCCACACTGACCTGGCTTTAAGGCAGGGGCCCCAGGAGTTCACACACTGCTCCCTAACTCCAGAGAGCCACTGTGGCCCTGGCCCCTGAGAGGAAGGAGATAAGCCCTGAACCTTCCTTCTTCTAGGTGACATCCTCAGGAGCTCTGTGGCTTGGCACTTTCTTGGATACTTGAGTAGCTCTGTATGAATGGAGAAGGCAGGAGATGTCCACTTTCTGTCTGTCTGTCTGTGCTGGATAGTTTATGTTAATTTGGCACAAGCTAAAGTCTTCTGAGAGGAAGGGCCTCAATTAAGAAAATGCCTCTGTAAGATCATGCTGTAGGCAAGTCTGTTGGGCATTTACTAATTAGTGATTCTTGGGGGAGGGCCCAGCTCATTGTGGGCGGTGCCATCCCTGGGCTGATGGATCTGGGTGCTATAAGAAAGCAGGCTGAGCAAACCACAGGCAGCAAGCCAGTAAGCAGCACCCCTCCATGGCCTCTGCATCAGCTCCTGCCTCCAGATTCCTGCCCTGTTTAAGTTCCTGCCCTCACTGCTTTTGATGATGAACTGTTATATGGAAATGTGAGTGAAATAAATTGTTTCCTCCCCAAGTTGCATTTGGTTATGGTGTTTCATCACAGCAATAGTAACCCTAAGACACTATCAACTACCTACCTACCATCGATCCATCTACCTATCATCTATCCATTTACCTGCCTGCCTACCATCAACTACTTACCTATCAGCTCTCTCCCTCCCTCCCTCCCTACCATATACCTCCCTCCCTCCCTATCATCTCTATCCTTACTCATCTAACTATTATATCTATCTATCTATCTATCTATCTATCTATATATCATCTAATTATCTATTTACTTATCTACCTATTATCTAATTTTTTATCATCTCTATATTTAATTATTTACCTACTTATCTACCTATTTAATTTTTTATCATCTATATCTACTGATCATCCATCTATCTATCTATCTATCTATCTATCTATCTATCTATCTATCTATCTATCTTTTCTGTCTGTCTATCCAGCATGTGGTACATGTATGTGTATGTGTGTGTGTGTGTGTGTGTGTGTGTGTGTGTGAGAGAGAGAGAGAGAGAGAGAGAGAGAGAGAGAGAGAATGTGTTGTCTTCTACCATTCCTTACTTTATGAGACAGGTCCTCTCTCTGAACCTGGAGTTCACCTTTTCAGCTGGACTGGCTGGCCAGTGAGACACCACATTCACCTATTTCCAACCCACCAGTGCTGAGATCACAGATACGTACCATGCCTGCCTTTTACATGGCTGCTATGGCTTTGGTCTCAGGTCCTCATGCTTGCTCAGCAAGCACGTGCCTCACTATGCCACCTCCCTAGCCCCTCTTGCCATCTTGACTCTTTAGCCTGGATCTAATCTCAAGTTTAAAGGGAACTCTCCAGGTTTCTTGCTCACCTGGCTCTGAAGTTTCAGACACACATGCTGGGAAGCCTCCCAGTGTGGTGGCTTTCCTCCTGCCTCTAATTCAGCCATCCAAATGAGAGTGAGTCTACAAAATGCTTGTGCCTGCTCAGTGAGTGGCAGCCAATCATGGAACACGTGCCACACAAGACATTGCTTTATTTAGCTGTCTGCTGTCAGTCCAGGAGGAGATTTTAATTGCAGAACAGTGTCTTGCTAGTGAAAATGAAAGTGGTTGGAGTGGAGTTTTTAGAATTAAAATGAATCTGTGGAGGAGGTGCAAGAATGCTTGCTAAAACCGCCTTGGTTTTGAGAGCATCTCCGTTAGGAGAAACTTAATGGTGGAATCGCAGCGACAAAGAGGTGTCTGTCTCCTCCACACGCTGTGGTTTAGAAACCGAGTGTGTGGGCTTCCTTTTGTAGCATCTTCTGGAAGTTAGAGTCTGAGGAATCCTGATGCCAGCAGCTTCCTCAGCCCCTCTGTGGCTGGATAGAGGAGTTGTCATGGGGGGCTCAGAATAGTGACACTGGAATCCCCCAGTCCTGACCCATCCTTGATGGGCTGCCCTCTACCTAGTCTGCATACACTGACCAAATTGGGCTCCACTCAGTTTCCCAGAACATCACTTCTCAGTTGAAGGTGCTTGTCACACATGGTCCACATTTTCCCAGAAGTCACTGCATCCCATAAGAATTTAAAGGACAGCCAGAGACTCTTCCCCTAACCAGGCATGGTTGGGAACCTGGCTGAGGAGTCACAACTACCATCATGGGAAGGTGCTACTGGGCCTCAGTCTCTGTCCCCAAGATGGACATGGGACATGGGGAGGCTCCAGGCCTGACATGGGAAGTACTGTGTTCAAACACTTTAGACAGCCCTCAAACTCATTTTTTTTTTCATTAGAGAACTTCTGGATTAGGAAAAATATTACTCAGCACTCACATTATATTGATTTAAAAATAAAGATTATGCTGTTCAACTGCACAGTAAAAATACAGATTTTTGGAATGGTAATTTCTTTTTACTTAAGTTCTTCTACATTATAGTGGGAGATAATGGATTCAGGAAGGGCACAGCGAGGAATGAAGCCATTGTATTGTATTGGTTAAATGACATTTAGAATGATTTGGCTGTCAGAATCATGGAAAGGTTATGAACAGTGAATGAAAAATCTAAAATTAATTCCCTACTTCAAGAAAGTATGATTTATACCACAATAAAATTAGATTTTTAGTTAAAGAAATTTAGTCATTAAGAGAGACCTGTGTGCTTACTCTCATTTATAACTGTCTGACTTGATGCTTTCCACAGAATATCATTTCTTCCTTTGGTGAGGCATTCAGGGCTCTGATGTCACCCTGCACGCCAACGAATTCACTTTTGTATGTTTCCTCTGCTTTTAGGGACTTGCTCTCTCAGGGGCTGGAAGGGCAGATTCTGATTAACCCTCTATCATCAGGGAGGCATTGAACTTCTCTGCCTCCTCCAATGGTCTTTCTATCTCCCTTGGTTATTTTCAGTTGTGGTCAAGGTTAACATTGGAGGCCTCTGTGCCAAATACCTAGGAAGCAAGTTTTAGACTCACCATCATTTACATCAATACTACTCTGTGGGAATGTTCTATTCCTGCCTAGATTTCACAGATATGTAAACTGAAGCTTACAGAGCTTGAATGGTTTAACAAAGGAGATGCCTGTGTGTTTGGGGGCATCTGGTGGGGACAAGCTTGGAGCCATCTGATCTGAAAGCCCAGCTCTTCATCTGTGTCATATTTTTCATGAGTATTTGTGGGTTACTTTGTGGCAGGGGACTGTGGGGTGGCATTTCTGACACTGGAGTGGAGCTCTCTGCCTGGGTCCCTTCCTCTGTGTGCGGTAATCAGCAGAGTGTAGCCTTTTTCTCAATAGAACTGACATTGAGAACACACAATACTGGATTGTCCATAAAGAACAGAGATTTGCTCCATACAAGTCTGGAGACTGGGAAGTCCAAGAGCATGACACCACTGCCTGGAGAGAGCTTCCGTCCTATATCAAAGGATGGCAGAGGGTGTCACACAGTAAGGACATGCACACACGTTCGCACCAGAGAAAAATTAAGTCTGACTTAGTCTTTCCCAGGAGCCCATTCCTCTGACAGGACCCTTTTCTGTGACCTTTTCACCCCAAGGTTCCATCCCTTCATACTGTTAAGTGGCAATTAAGTTTTAATCTGTTTTGGAGGGGGTGTTCAAAGACGTTTCCTCATCTTCTATATTATATATATTATATACCATATGATTCACAGTAGAGATTGAAGTTTGTTTCCTCCATCCAGCAAACTTCCAATGCACACTCTTTGTGTAATGTCTTACATTTTATATTTCAAATGTCAACAGATGGCCATCAAATACATAGCAAAGCATACATTCCCCAAGCGCAGAGCTCAGTTAATTTTGACAATGTGAACATGCTTGTGTGACCCTCACCAAAATCATGACCTAGACCATCCCCAGCACCCATAACCCTCTTGTAACCCTGTCACTCTCCCCGCAAAGGTCACCACTATGGCTTGTTTCCAGAATTCAAAGGACTGAAATCTTACACATTGTCCTCGTCTGTTACTCCAGTGCTTTGGAGACTCACCCAAATCTCTCTTGTATTGCAGAATCTGGTTCTTCTGCCTTCTTGTCAGGTTCCCATGGTAGAGTTGTGCCATGGTTTTTACTCATCCATTCTACTGCTGGTTAACATCTGGTTTGGTCCCATTCTTGGCTCTTACGAAACCAGCTGTGAGCAACAGTGACCGTGCCTTTGGTCCTTATAGGAGTGTTCTTCTTGGTCTTTCTCTCAATCCTTATTTATTCTGTTCAATGTAGGACTCAAATCTTTTTCTGCATTTAATTGATTTCATTATCTTTGGTTTCTGAAACTAAGGAGTTTGTGGGCTTGAGGAGGTGTCATAATCACTCACTGTCTTCTATTCTTTTTTATTTATTAAAACTTTTTCTACTATGTATTTTGATTGTTTTCCTCCCTCCTAGCCCCTCTTAAATCTTGCCCATGTCCCTATCTTCCCAACTTTATATACTTTCTCTCTCTACCCCTTTCCCTCAAAACCAAACAACCCCCCCAACAAAGCTCAAGACAAACAAAAAACCCCCAATAAGGCAACAAATGCCAAAACAAAAAAGAAACAAACAGCCCACTACAAGCCATACAGTTTGTTTTGTGTTGGCAAACGCTTAGGCATGGGGCCTGTCTTGCCTGTCTTGGAATGTGGGTGATGTCCCCAGTGACACTCAGCTGGAGAAAATCAATTTTCCCTTCTGCAGCATGTATCGATTGCAAACAACTTCTTGGGTAGGGGTGGGCCTTTGGGTCCATTCCCTCTATCAGTGCTGAGACCTTCTCTGGCTTGAGCCTGTGTGGGTCTTGTGTGATGCCATAGTCTTTGAGAATTCATATGTGCATCAGTCCTGTTGTGTCTGGAAGACAGCTTCCTTGGAGTCACCAGCCACCTCTGGCTTTTACAGTCTTTCCACCTGCTCTGTTGGATAGTTACCTTAGGGCGGAATCGTTAAGTGAGAAAAACAGACGTCACAATAATTGTGGAGTTTAAAAAATATTTATTTAGAGGCAAGCAGGTCTCTGTGAATTTGAGGCCAGTCTCCTTTACATATGGAGACTCTGTCTCTAAAAACAAAAACAAAGAAGCAACTGAACAAAAAAAAAAAAAAAGACAGATATTTATTATTCTATCTATCTATCTATCTATCATCTATCTATCATCTATCTATCATCTATCTATCTATCTATCTATCTATCTATCTATCTATCTATCTATCTATCATCTAGCTATCTAACTAGAGACAGAGTCTCTTGTAGGCTGGTTTTAGATTCTCATGTTCCAGAGAATGACCTTGAACTTCTAATTCTCCTACCTCACCCTCCCCACCACAGTTAATTTATGTGGTGCTGGGAACAGAATCCAGAGCTTCATGGATTCTGAACCAAGCACTCAATCAACCAAGCTGTATCCTATGATGCATGCCCAAAATATGTCTTTTAATGGAATTTAATACAGAGAATTGGTTAAACAGATGCTAAAGAATTTTTTAAAGGCAACCAAAGACTCACTGTGATAATTTGGAGCCATACCTGGAGGACCCAGGCTTTCATTCCTGACCTGCAGGCCACAGGTTTCATTCCTGAGGAAGAGACTCACAAAGCCGTATCTTTGACTAGTGAAGTCAATTTGCTGTTGCTGATCCCCCAAGAGCTGGAAAATGATAGCCACTCCAGTCTGCGCAAACACTTGGCATTTTAAAATACAGTTTAGAAAAAAACCCATATTGTTGATTCTGTGGTACATAGTACTCTTCCCTTGTTTAAGAATGTGCTGTTCATGTCTTTTGTTCATTTTTCAGCTAGGCTATTTGTGTGTTTCTTATTACAGAAATACTTCATACTTAGGGAGATACACTTCAGATACTTTCCTGTGAGACACCCGTATCTATTTAACCAGTTCTGTCCCATTTTGCTAAAGACCTATTGTGGGGCTTGGAGCATGGCTCAGTTGGCAAGTGCTTGTCTAGCATCCGTGAAGACTTGGTGGCACACACGTGTTAGTCCCAGCATACTGGGGAGGTGGAGGCAGGGGAATAGAAGTTCCAACTCATCCTCCACCACACAGAGCTGAAGTGTCTCCATCTTTCACCATCTCTTTTGTACCTGTTCAAGGAGCAAAAGTCTCAGTTTTGATCAAGTCTAAGACAGCAGTCATACCCTTGTGGAGATTCTTTCATGGCCTACCACAGACATCTCCATACTCTTAAAGGTTGCCAAGATGCATCTTGAAGCCACCCAGGGTTTTCATTTCATGACCCTTCACCCCCAGAGCCCCCATCCACCTGGACCTGACCTCCACCTGTGTGTGGCAGGACAGGAAGTTGAGTTTGCTCTTCTTCCATGTGGATGTCCCATTGATCTAGCACCCTCTGCTGCAAAGACCATTGCTCCCTACTGTGTTGCAGAGACACCGGAAACAATGCGTGTGATTTGTTAGCATCTCTGTGCTTCCCTTCCCTCTTTGATTTGCTTTCTTAGGGATTTATCAAGCTATTAATCTTTCCAAAGAACCAACTTTTTCATGGTGCAATTTTCTTCCCTATTGTATTGATTTCAGCTTCTGTCATATTTCTTTCCTCCTACCCTTTGTGGACTTACATTGTTATTTTTCTAGTTTTTAAAGATACATGCTTAGGTCCATTCATTTTCAGTCTTTTAAAAAAATGTCCTTCAAGTATGCATTTGAGGCTATCATTTTCCTCTCAACGTTGATATATCTCACTTGCTTTTTGTTTGTTGTTTGTTTTTGGTGGTGTTTTTTTGTTTTTTTTTTTTTTTTTTTTTAGTGTTAGGGACAAAACTCAAGGTTCCATGCACCCTAGGAAAGTGCCCAACCACAGAGCTGACCCCAGCCCTATACCCCTTGTGAAAATGTTGTAATTCAATTGTTACTCTGCTCTGGAGAGCTTGCTTCTCGGGTGACTCTTGCCTGTGGAAGTTCAGTGATTTGCTTTGGGAGATATGGGACACATGTCTGCAGAAATTTTCCTTACTGTCTTTGTTACTGATTTCTACTTGGAAGTCCCTCTAGTCAGGAAGTTCTCAGGGGATCCTGTAATTTGAAACTTGTTGAAGCCTCAGCATTTTTTTTTTCTTTTTTGAGACAGGGTTTCTCTGTGTATCCTTGGCTCTCCTGGAAGTCGATCTGTAGTCCAGGCTGGCCTTGAACTCAAAGACCCTCCTGCCTCTGCCTCCTGCGTGCTGAGATTAAAGGCATGTGATACCACTGCTAGGCAAGGCTCAACAAATTTTAATAAATGTTCTATGGAGACTTCAGTTGTTGGAAGCAGTGATCATATATACCATTAAGTCAGTCTTCTTCATTATGGAGTTCAGCTCTTCTGTATTTCTCTCTCTCTCTCTCTCTCTCTCTCTCTCTCTCTCTCTCTCTCTCTCTTTCTCTCTTTTTATGGTATATGTGCAGTTGCATGCACTGGCCAGAAGAGGATGTCAGATGGCCTGCTCTATCACTCTACTCCTTTGAGACAGGGTCTCTCGCTGAGCCCAGAGTGAGGCTGGGAGCCAGCAAGCCCGAGTGACCCTTCTGTCTCCATCACCTACCGTGCTATGGTTATGAGCGAGCAGCTACTTCTCTCTTGGTACGTGGGTGCTGGGATGGTCTTCATGTCTGTGTAGCAGGCACCCTTCCCCACTGAGCCGCCTCTGCAGCCTCTCTTCTATATTCTTACTGCTTTCCCTCCATTTGTTCTGTTATTAATAGAGAGTTCTTATTTAATCATTATCATATCCTAAAAATATTTCTTCCCAGCTCCTTTAGCTTTCATTTTGTGTGTGTGGGGGTGGGTGGGGGTGGGTGGGTGGGTTCTCCTATTAGGTGTATATATTATGAACCATCCTTTTTATCACTAATTTTTGCTGAAACTAATGTGGTATATCTGCTTTTAAACATTTTCACATTCAAACTTTTTGTAGGCTTGTAGTTGTCATGAACCTTTTCTAAGCAGCGTGTAGTTAGAGGCCTTTGGATTGTTTTGTTTTGTTTTGTTTTTCCCTGTTTCCTCCATTCTTCACTTGTCTTAGTTGGGAGTGGACACTTTTCTTCTTCTTCCATTCCATTGGCCTCATGGTGCTGTAATGCCATGGAATGCCCATTATGGGAAAGCTACTTCCTCCTAGCCAAAAAATAAAATTCACCTCTCGGTAGACACTTAATACTCCAGTTGGGCTGTTCAGTCACCTGCCTAAGGGGCTTCCCCTCAGGAAGGCTGCCCCACCTCAAGACATGCTAAGGAGATGGTAGGAATAATTGTTCCTTTAATGAGATAGTGCACCTTAGCTTCCCAGAAACCCTGCCCAAGTAGTCACTATGGAACCACAGCCGTGGCCGGGTGTAGCCACCCAAGTTTCTGAGTTACTAAGAAAGGGGTAACCTTTCTCTTTCTTTCATTTTTTCTCTCTCTGTCTATCTCTCTGTTTACCTGTCTGTGTGTGTGTCTCTGTGTGTGTCTCTGTCTCTCTCTCTGTCTCTGTCTCTCTCTCTGTCTATCTCTCTCTCCCTCTCTCCCTCCCTCTCTCTCTCTGTCTCTCTGTCTGTCTCTCTCTCTCCCTCTCTCCCTCCCTCTCTCTCTGTCTCTCGCTCTCTGTCTCTCTCTCTCCCCCTCTCCCTCCCTCTCTCTCTCTGTCTCTCTGTCTGTCTCTCTGTCTCTGTCTCTCTCTGTCTCTCTGCCTCTCTCTCTCTCTCTCTCTCTCTCTCTCTCTCTCGTTTTTCTTCTTTCAGATACTTTCCAAAGCCTGGATGTGTTTTCCCAGACACCCTGGGTTTCCTCTCTTCCTCTGGCCCTTCCCACCTTTGCCTAGCAGCTGCTTGTCTGGCCTATGTTTGCTTGCTGACCTCTGTGCCTAACTCAAAGGGCAGGCTTTCTCACTTCCTTCTCTGTCTTCCTCCTCCAGGCAGCTGCTTTTATTCTAAACTCTAAAGCAAGCAGCCGGGCAGTGGTGGCAGAGGCAGAGCCAGGACGCAGAGCCAGGTGGATCTCTGTGAGTTCGAGGCCAGCCTGATCTACAGAGTGAGTTCCAGGAAAGGCACCAAAGCTACACAGAAAAACCTTGTCTTGGGGGGAAAAAAAGCAAAGCTAAATTTTAAATTCTAAAACAACAAATCAACTCCAGCTTCCTTCCAAGTCCATTCTTTAAAACTCCCAAGAGAGGAGTCCAGCTTTCCCAGAAATAAGGCAACCAGTGTAGGACTCCCCAATATCTTCTGTAACAAAAACATATTTTTCATCATTTTTTTGGGATAGTTCTAGGATAGTCTATTCCATTCCAGCTTCTGACCTTCAGTGATCATTTGATCCTGAAAGTCAGCTTTTACCCTATAGTACATACTGGTTTTTAAAATTTGTTTGTTTGTTTTGGTTTTTTGAGACAGGGTTTCTCTGTGTAGCTTTGCACCTTTTCTGGATCTTGCTCTGTAGACAAGGCTGGCCTCGAACTCACAAAGATACACCTGCCTCTGCCTCCCGAGTGCTGGGATTAAAGGTGTGCACCACCACCGCCTGGCTATAGCACATACTGTTAAGCAGTATTTTAAATTATATTTTTACTTACCTTTTAAGCCTTTGTGGCACTTCTTATCCCACCTTGCATGGCTGTGCATTTAGCTCAATAGTTTTCCTTTTGTCTGCATTTCCTTTTCATATTGCTATTGTGAATCCACAATGTTTCCTCTCAAGTTTTGTTTGCCTAAATGGATCCTTATTTCACCCTCACCTAATTTACCATAATACTGTCTGAATTTTTAAAAGATATATTTAAAATTTTTCATATGCCCCCCCATTCATGTGTGTGTGTGTGTGTGTGTGTGTGTGTGTGTGTGTGTGTGTGTGCGCCCACAGGCCAGAGGCTAGCATTGGACCCCCTGGAGCTGGAGTTACAGGTGGTTGTGAGCCACTTGGCATAGATAGATGCTTGGAGCCAAACTCTAATCCTCTACAAGAGCAGCGTGCACTCTTCACTACTGAGCTGTCTCTTGAGCTCCATTCCTGTTTTCTCACAGGATGTAGAAGTCTAAGGTTTTGTCTGCCACACTTTCGAGGCTATCACTGTCTTCGGGCTCTCCTGTCTCCTCAGAAGTAGGCGTCACCCTTAAACTACTCTTCTGTAGACGCCGCATGTTGCATCTCCACCAGCTGCTCCCTGGCTGGTCTTAAGCTACTTTGCTGTAAGAACTCAGGGATAGGTTTCTTTGTATTGATTGTGGTTAGAGTTTGTAGAGGTCTCATGTCTGGCTTGCTGTCACTCATTAATTAAAAGAAAATTTGCAACCAATCTGTTTTCAAATGCCAATTCTGCTCAATTCCTTCTCTCCCTTTATTCTCAAATTCCAATTACACCCTTGTTTGACCTTTTCACTGGGTTATGTGTCTCTTACACACGTAAAATTTTAATTCTTGTGTTTCCTCACCACAGCTCTTGAGTCTGATTGTTTTCCTCCGACCTACCTCTTCTTTTTGTGAGCTGTTACATCTGTTGAATTCTTCAGTTATTTAAATTTCAGTTCAGAATGTCCTCTTGGTTCTTTTAATAGGTTCTAGTTTTATGCTGAAACTTAGAATCTTCTTTCTATGTTTTTCAACATTTTAGCCATATTCTAAAGCCTGTGTCTACTGATGTAGAGTCTAGACAACCAGTGGATCTGCTCTGGTAACCTGAGGTCTCTTTTCTTGGGTTTTAGTCATTTTAATGCTGTCTCCTGGCATGCTTGGTAATTTTGGACTGGGTGCTGGAGAGTCTGTGTAAGGAGCCGTGAGAATAACTCTTGGCTTTCTTGAGTTACTGGTTCTTTTTTTCCCCTAGGCACAGAGAATGCTTGCAGGTCATCTTGATCTACTCAAGTACAGAAATTACTTGAGAATATTGTGATCTTATAAAGTCTGTTAGCACACCAAGGCCATTCTTCCTCAGTTAACTTCTGTCTCCTTGGTATCATGCTACCATCAAAATCTGTACTTAGATTTTATTATTTGGGGCTTATTTAAAATATTTTTCATTTTTTAAGCTTGGACTACATTTTTCCTTGTTTCTCAGTCCCTTTTCCTGTGTATATCCAGCTTAGTCACACCTTGTAGGGGAGTTTTGTTCACACCAGTGGGTCACTTCTTTCTATATCCCTTTTGCAGAATTAAAAAGAAAACTTTAGAGAAATGTTTTAAATGTATCACTATTCATTATGATGTTGGTTGTAGGTTAGTTGTATGTAGCCTTTTCCTGGTTTAGGCACAATCCATCTGTACCTAGTTCTTGAAGGTATATTGAATTTTGTCAAGGGATTTTCCTTTTCCTGAATCTGTTGAGTGGGTCACATGATTTTTGTTCTTGATTAATTTTATATTAATTGATTTGCCTATGTTGAAACATCCTGATGTTCCAAGTATAAAACCAACTTGATTGTGACATGTGATATTTTTAACGTATTGTTTAATTTGGTTTGTACATATTTGGTGAGGATTTTTGTGTTTGTTCATCGAAGATGTTGGTTTGCAGTTTTAAGTTCTGGTTGTGTCCATATCCAGTTTGGGTATGGAGGTAATAGTGTGTCACAGAATGAACTTGAAAACAGCCTCACCCTTTCTACTTCAAGGAATAGCTCAAGGAACAACATCATTAATTCTTCAAATGTCTGTAAAGTTCAGCAAAGAATCTAGTACTGAGGTCTTCACTGTTGGGAGACTTGATTTCTCTATAATCTCATTTCCTTTTTATTATATGTGTTTGAGTACTTTGCCATCATGTATGTATGTTTGCACACATGCATGCCTGATTCCTGCTGAGGTCAGAAGAAGGTGTTGGACCCCTTGGAACTAGAGTAATGGATGTTTGTGAACCACCTTGTGGGTTCTGGGAACTGAACCCAGGCCCTCTGCAAAACTAACAAATGCTCCTAGTGACTAAACCACCTCTCTAGCCCCCCCCCAACCCCGTGCTGAAGTTTTAAATTTCCTCTTTGTTTAATTTTGGTAGGTAGTGTATACCCCAAAAATGTAATCAGTTCTTAAAACACTCCACTTTATTAGAACATAAGTTTTCAAAATGATCCCTGATGATTCCGGAGTTTTGATGATGTTTGTTGTAATATCTCCTGTTTGATCCCAAATCTATTCATCTCAGTCTCCTCCACTTTTCTTTGTGACAGTTTCACTGTCAACCTTATTTGTCTTTGAAAAACAGTCTTTTTTGTGTGTTTGTTTTCTTTTGTTCTTTGATTTATTTATTTATTTATTTATTTTGACAGAGTTTCTCTGTGTATCAGTCCTGGCTGTCCTGGATCTCATTCTGTAGACCAGATTGGCTTCAAACTCACAGACATTCACCTGACTCGGCTTCCCAAGTGCTGGGATTAAAGGTGTTTGCCACCACTGCCTGGAGAACAAAGTCTTTTTTGTGATTGATCCTTTGGGTTTTTTCTTTCAGATTTTATTTCACTAATTTCTGCTCTAATTTTTGTTATTTCTTTCTTGCTTGGGGATTAGCTTATTTTGTTTTTCAAAGATCTTGAGGTATACCATTACGTAACTTGAGATCTCTCTGATTTTTTTTTTCTTTTAGGCATTCATTGATATAAACTTACCTCTTAGAACAGCCTTCATTGTGCCTCACAGATTTTGCTATATTTCCATTTTCATTAGAGTCTAGGAAAAATTTGTCTTCTCCAATTCCTTCAACATCTTACTGGTTATTCATCTCAAAGCTTCTGTATGTGTTATATACTGTCTGTAATTTCTCTGGTGGTTGATATCTAGTATTATCTTATTGTTATGTCATAAGGCACAAGACATTATACCATTTTTAAAAATGTAAGTCTTACTTTAATGACTGAAGGAGTGTCCAAACTTTTGATATGGCAATATGACAGTAGCTATCTACAAAGTTCATGCTCAAGAACTGAGCAATCAGGTTACAGAATAGTTTCAAAAGTATCACATAATATTTTAGCAAGCTTATGATTCCATGTTAGGCTTGGCTGCATGTGTTGCATATGGTCCATGAACTGCAAACTGGACATGCTGGACCTGGAAATCTGTTCTGAAGAAAGTTCCGTGTGCTACTGAAAAGAGATGTATTTTGTAATTGCTGGACAGAAGAACATCCTGTAGATTCCTGTTAAGTCCAGTTGGTTTATAGTATAAATTAACTCTGAAGTGTCATTGTTGATTACTAGTTTGAATGACTTGCATTGGTAAGAGTGGAGATCTGAAGTTATCCAATACTAGATAGATATTGATGTCTGTCTATTCTTTTGTGTTCAGTAGTGATTGTGTCTTGTCATGTGGTGTACCAACATTCAGGGAACCTTCTTGATTTCTGCTTTACTGACTAATTTTCACTTGGAGTCTACTTTGTGGGATACAAGCACAGGTATTGCTGCTCTCCTCCAGATTCCATTTGCTTAGAATATCATTTCCCATCCTTACACTCTGTCTATATATGTCTTTGCCAGTGAAGTGTGTTTCTTGCATTCAACAAACAATTGGATCTTGTGTTTTAATCTAGACATCTAATTCATGTATTTTAATTGAGGTCACTTATATTCAGAGATATAAACTAAATGTTTATACTAATTCCTGTCATTTTGTCATTTTTCTGATGTTGGATTTTTTTTTCTTAATTCTTCCTTGTTGATCTATGCTTCTCCTAGAATTTATCCTTTCCTGGTTGCTGATGGTTATTTTTGTTCTTTCTCTTGTGTATAGGGTTCCATTATTCCATATAACATGGCTTACTGATCATGAATTCCTTTACATTATACTCATATTGGAGCATATTTATTTCTTGTTCAGCTCAAAGAACAACTTTGCATCCTATAGTAATATTGTTTAGAAATTGCATTCTTTCAGAGTTTTGAAAGACATCATTCCATGTGCTCCTGTTCTAAAGTGTTTCTGTTGAAAAAAAAAAACAAACTACAGTTATTCTGATGGATTAACTTATGAAGGTGTGTTCATTCCCTGCAGTTTTCAGTGTGCATTCTTTTTGTGTATTCTGGTGTGTCTGTTGTGGGTCTAAAGGCCTCCTGTACCTGGATGTTCATGTCTTTCTCGATATTTGGGGAAATGTGTGCTATTGTTTTATAAATGGGTCTTTGTATGGCTTTATTGTATGCCATAGCACCTTATTCTATTAAAAACCAAAACAAAACCAGTTTGGTCTTTTAATCCTGCCATAAATTCTTACATGTCTATTCATAATTTATTTTTTTTAATTTTAATTATTGTTTGATTTTTTTCATTTTCCAACTTTGTTCTCAAACTCTAAAATCCTCTCTTTTTCTTAATGTCATTTACTGGCTTTGCAGTGAGGTTTTTATTGGACTAAATGAGCTTTCCATTTATAAGATTGCAGTTTGTCCCCCCAACTCTCTTTATTGAGCAATCCATTTACATTCTGCATTGTATTCATTAATTTTTCAGCTTAGTTTTTCCTTGTATTTTCTTAGAATTTGATACTTTTAAAAGCCATTCTTTTGAATTCTTTATCTGGCATTTTATCTACTTCAGTATCTTGGCAGTTATTTATTAAAGAATTATGACTTTGGGGATAAGTCATGTTGCCTTGGTCTTCCATATTTCTATGTTGAGATTTGTGTTGGTTGGTCTGTTGGTCATGAATCTCTTCTAATTTTATATCATAGACATTTTAGGAAATAGCCTACTCTTGGTGGTGTCTTTGGACATCAACTTACTGTGATGTGTTGCATGTATTTCTGATTGGATTTTGTAGTATAGCTTCTCTGTTATTCCTTTTGTGAGGATTAGTGTAGTTTGGCACAGTGTATGCTATTCCAGAGCCCAAGTGTCTGTGTTCTCCATGGGCATGAGAATGTGGGGGTCCTTCTATTAAATCATGGACAACAGTGTCTATGGGGTAGATGCAGTACAATTTGAAGTGTTCTAGAAGCCACTTTCCTAAAGTGTCTAGGTATGGTGTTCTATATGTCTGCTGTAGTATAGGCGGATGTGCAGGAGTGTGCCTTCAGGCCTCTCCTAGCCATGCTTATCTGGTTTTTATCTCTTTGAGCTAAAGAATTTACATTCTTTGAATTTGCTGAAGTGTGAGCAGGAGTAGGATGTGTCGAGCAATTTGTCCTGGCCTGTTAGCTGGCTTTGCTGGACTCATTTCAGTGTCATTGTCCCAGGGCCACATTGAATCATGATGGGGACACTGGCCAAGATAGTATGGCACTATTTCCTGTCACAAAATTTTAACATTGAGAATCGAAGAACACCACATCAGCTGAGGCCATGCTGCCCTTTGCTCTGACTCTGCTTTTATACCAGTGCCTACCCCCACGGTGTCTCTCTCCTTGTTCTTGCCCCTTATTGCCTTCTCTACCATACCCCTGCACCACCACTGCCTCAGCACTAATGTGCTTATTCTCACCTGTTCCTCCCAGCCTTGTCTGTCCAATATTAAACTTGAGAGTGTCTCTCTCGCCATCCACCTGGCTGAGATGCTGTTCACAAGCTGCTGGGAGCCAGGAAGAGCTGCTAGTTTCTAATCCATCCATCAACCTGGCTCCATCATCAGCTTTGAAGTCAGGTTTAGGGATTTTATTATCCACTGGCCACTGACCAAAATGACAGATGTTAGACAAGTTTAATCTCTTCTCTGTTTAATCAGTAACAGAAAAAGAAGTAAGAGAAACCTTCAATGACCAGGCAGTCCACTTCCACATCACTTTTCTCCATATTTGAAACAAGGTCTCATCTTGTAGGCAATGCTGGTTCTGAAGTTTTCCTCCTCCTGTGCTGCCTCCCAAGTGTTTACAACTGTGGGCCACAATGCCAGTCTCCCCTAGTTTTATTTAAACTGTATCAAGCCATGGTAATAGGAAAATTTCTAAACTCATTACATAAAGCTGGAATCATTTAAGTTCCTAAATTTATAAAAAAGTTATACCAACCTCATTTATTAGTATAAAATCATAGAGGAATCAATATAAAACGTATTTAAAAATCACAGCAGATATTATTCAAGATCACATTTTTAAAAATAGTTATTTATTTTAATTATATGTGCATGGGTGTTTGCTTACATGTATATATACATTCACCACATGTGTACAATGCCTGTGGAAGCCAGAAGAGGACCTCAGATTCCCCTGGAACTGGGGTTATAGGTGGCTGTGATCTGCCACATGGGTGTTAGGAACTGAACCCTGATCCTCTGTAAAAACAGCACATGCTCTTAACAGCTGAGCCATCCTTCTAGCCCCCACGATTGTGTTTTAAAAGTCTATCATGAGTTAGAAAAACTTATTCCAGAAAGATAGAGCATTATGAAACCTACTTTATAAACCGTCCTATTAATAAAACTAAGGAAAACATCATCTCCATAAATGCAGAAGTAGCACTTGATAAAATTCAAGACATATGTATTTTATTTTATTTTTTATTCAACAAATATGTATCAAGCACCTGTTCTTTTACAGTACCGAGGCTGCAAGCAAGAGACAAATACTGGCTCCATTCCAGCCCTCACGCCAACCAAGAGAAACCGTCAGTAGATCCTCGAGTAAAGGCAGTTTTACCCAGAGCATTATTTACGTGAAACTCAATGCATATCGATCTCACCAGTATAGTTAGCACACCTCTGCTAGAGACTCACTTTTTGAGTAGAAAGACACTACTCAAAGGTCTTTCTCTTAGAAGTCAGAAGCAAGCTAAAAGGCTCACTTTGTCTGCACCCTTTATTATTTTAGGAGGTGGGGACAGAGTCTCGTGCCATGCCTCAGGCTGGCCTTAACTCATTATGTAATGCAGACTGGCCTCAAACTTGCGGCGATCCTCCTGCCTCAGCCTCCCGAGTCCTGGGATTCCCAGCTTGCCACATTTAATGTCCAGTTAAGGAAGAAGTTAACAAGACAGGAAAGCAGAACTGAAGAGGTCATTAAGGACAGAGATAAGATCATTGCTGTTTGCAGAGTACAGGACGATGAACTGTATCTGTTTTCATTGGTTATGAAACCTCAGCAGCTCATAAAAGCTGCAAATGAGAATCCCCAAAGAAGCAAGGAACAGACCTATCACAAACAACAGGAAATGTAGTCAAGTGGCTGGTTTTAAAATCAATAAAATCAACTGCTGGGCCAGTGAGATAAAGGTGCTTGCCACCAGGCCTGATGACCTGAGTTCCTTCCCCCAGGTCCACATGGTGGAAGGAGAGAGCCAACTCCTTCAAGCTGATCTGTGACCTCCACACATGTGCTGTGATATACTTCCATCCAAAAATATAGTTACGCATGCTACCATCTCTGACTTTTCACTGGGTCTGGGGACCCAAACTTGGGTCCCCATGCCTGTGTGGCAAATGCTTTGCTCACTGAGACATCTCTCCAGCCCATAATACTCCAGAAAGAAGCAAACATAGACTTGAAGAAATGATTAGAAATGCCGTGTTATTTGGGAAGATACAATATTATATAGAAATCAGCTTTCCTTAATGCATAAGCTTTATGCAACAACAATAATGATTTTGTAAAGGCTTTCCTGGTAACATAAGGTGGACTATATGACTAGCCCTTCATTCACAATACTACGTGTGGTGGTTTGTAGGGGGTGGAGTTGCCAGGCCCAGGAACAGGTTGCTGAGGAGCTGCTTGGGAGAAGATGGCTTTGCTTTGGGCTTATACATGTTGTATCATTGTTCCTGTCTCCACGCCACTGCTCTGAACCCTGACCCAGATAGTCCCCCAGGGTCCAGCATTCAGGAGGCTCATTTGCTTTCTCATGTCAGTAAACCAGCATTGCTGAGTGTTATGGTGCTGTTAGTTTGCCCACCTTTGTGTGACATGGGTCCTCCACTGGGCCCCATGGGTCTTTTCACTCATGGGAGAAGTCATTTGAGTGGCCTGGATTCATTTCTGTTGCTATGTAAAACATCCTATCTAAAGCAAATTAGGAGGAAAGGGATTTATTTGATTTACAATTCCAGATTATAGTACAATGGTGATAGGAAATAGAGGCTGGAACTTGAGCAGCTAGTCACGTCATATCCACAGTCAAGAGCAAAGAGAGAAAGGACACACACACACACACACACACACACACACACACACACACACACACCCTCGCTTGCTTGCTGCTTATGCTCAGCTAGCTTTCTTTGCTCCTATGTCTTTCGGGATGACGTTAAAGAATGACGTTATCCACAATGGGCTGGACCCTTTCCTTGTCAATTAACCATCTAGACAACCCACACACACATGCCCACAGGCCAAATGTGCTAGTGCATTCCTCAAATTCCTCAAGTGAGACTCTCTTCCCAGTCATTCTAGGCATGGCAAGATGACATTTTAAACTGTCACAGGGAGGATAGCCTTCGGCGGGGTTTCCCTCTCCTGACCACACAAAGATGCTAGACAAGAACGCCAAGGTGGGGAAGACCAGGCCACCTGCTTCCAGTGCAGTGCTCTGCGATGATGATTTTGGTGGGGAGGAGGGGGAGGTCCACATTTGTTGTTTTTTAGCAGACAGAGTTCCAGCTTCTCTCCACCTTGTAGTTTTGATTTCAAACTGGTCACTTACACTGAGTTGTAGATTCTTCATTCTGTTAGGAAGGCATGGTGTGTTCCCTCCCAGCCTTTCCCCTTCAGTTCTTCTCACTGGGACCTTCCTCCTCTCCCCAGCCCCTGTGTACTCACTCACTGTGTGACCTCCTGTTCCCTCATCCTCTCATCCTGGTGTACTCTCCCTCCATGCTCCCTGCCTGAAAAATTTCCCAGTATTCAGTGCCATGTTCAAAGAGTCTCTTAAAAAAATAATTTACCTTGTTTCCAGCTGAATTTGAAATGCTGGCATTTATCAAGGCAAATCGCCCTTTGATTTCTCAGTAATGTGTATTTCTTCTGAAGCTCCCTGTTCAACTGAATTTTAATGCAGACATCCTGTGGCACCTGGGTAGTTTTCCGAAATAGTTTGCTTATTGCACTGTACAGAGCTGGCATCAAAAAGATCCCTGAGATCGGATTAGGAAAACCAAAGGGGCTTAACTTAGCCAGCAACCTAGACTCACTCTCTAAATTGTCCATGAGATCTCAGCCTTTGGGAACTATAACTGTACACTGCATGACATGTTTTTTCTGGGGACCATATAAGCACATAAAGATGAGGCTGAGCATGGGAGTGTCCTTTTTAATACTTGGAACTGAACTGGCCCAAACTGCACATAAAGAAGATCCATGATTAACAATGTATTTTTAATTGTTTTAGTTTTATTTTTAATTACATGTCTGTCTGTGTTGGGTGTTGGAGTGTGTCCATATGAGTACAGTTGCCGGAAGAGGCCCAAAGAGAGTGTCAGATCCCTTGGGGCTAGAGTTATAGGTGAACTGCCTCACATAGGTGCTGGGTACTCTACTTGGGGTCCTCTGTAAAACCAGTGTATACTCTTAATCTCTCAGCCCCAATATTGTATTTTTGAAATCTAAGTTCCCAAAGTAATAAGTTGTTTACATTTACAAGTGTGTGTACGTGCATTTGCCCATGCGTGTGCATGCACATGTGTGTGCACGTGCTGTGTAAGGTTAGAAGACCCAGCATTGCTGACTGTCCCACCTTACTCCTTGCTTCACCTTTTGGTAAAAATGAAACTAACAAGACAGGAGTCATTTGCAAGTGTCTGTACCTATGGATTATTCTTCAAAACCACATCTCTTTTCTTTTTCAGGAAACTACAGGCTTTGAAGTCACAAGAAGAGAAGGTAGGAAAAATTTACTTACATCAATATCATTCTTGGCGCTGACAGTTTGGAAGAGGCTTGGAAATGAAACTAAGATGATGAACTTAGACTACGGGCAGCCTGTTCTTTGAAGTACCCTGTGGTCTTTCCTGCATGCTAGCTGTTTACCTCTTGCTTCCAGAGAGCCAAGAACTTCAGGCTGGGTTTGCCTGTGAGAGTAGGGTTTCTGCTTTCAAGTATCAGTAGTGGCTCCTGGGAACTAGCTCACTAACCACCACATCTGTAGTCTCTGAAGAAGACCCTCAGTTTTGGGTGACATTTGAAGTCATTTGGTTTCATCCAGAAGAAAACATCAATAATACACACACACACACACACACACACACACACACATACACACACACACACTCACTCACTCACATTGGTTTATGGTTTGGGGGGTTTCACTGTTGGGCAGGCAAAGCCTCTATGAAAAATGGTTCTGATTAGATTTTTACAGCTTCATCTAAGCCAGAATAAAAATAACCAATTAATTTCCCCTTTGAAAACAATTCCATGATGTTCCATTTTCTCTGCCAGCCTTCCTCTGGCACATTTGTTTTCTGGTCTCAGAGGTAAGCATGTACGGATGGCAATTTCAGAATCTTCTAATGGAAATTTCTCTTATTTACTTTCAGTAACAGCTAGTCTCTAACGAGAGAATGTCTTTTGTGTGATTTGTGGAATCATCTCTTTATTGTAGGGATGGGGAGTAAATCAAGTCAGAAACCGTAGTGTATTCTCAGCCTAGTGCATAGGCTTTGGTTTTAGCCTTAGTCACATCCTCTGTGGAATTGTCTCCAAAAAGAGTAATGATGGGATCGAAAAACATCCTTGGCTCCTAAGTCGAACGTATCTTTTCCTCCTTGTTTGTTAGCACCTATGCTATGTGTTGCAGTGAGAAGCTTGGATAACTGTAGTACCAGCATTTAAGAGCTTGATAACACACTGGCAGTACTGTCCATACCCATTGCCCAAGTGGCTGCCGTCCACGCTTCTGAAACCAGCTATTCAGAAGAGCTGGGTAACCTGATTCCAGCAGGAACTTTCTGGCTTCCATGGACTCAGTGTGCAGTGGTCCCTGGACCATTTCAATGGGGCAAACCACGTTCCTTGGATATTGATACTGAATTAAATTGGATAGAGGTAGATGGAGGGCAGTGTTCATTTTTGAAAATTATGGTCCCAGTGGGACCAGTGACTGTGAGATGGAGAAAAGGAAGGGAAGGTAGAAGTTGGCATGCACTGTGTGGCTTTGAATAAGTTATCCGTGTGAGTACCCCAGGCTGAAAATGTCTGAAGTTGATTTGCATGAAGGAATCACATATAAACTTAACCTTTTTGTAATCTTATTGTTGGTGTGTTGAAATCGTTTTTTGAGTAGGCTGGAGTTATGGGACAGCCATGTGTATTTCTTTCCAAAGACAAAAAACTCCTCACTGAACTTCCAGGGCTTAGAATCCCCCAAAGGATGATGGTGAGCACACCAGAAAGGGCACAGGAAGGGCAGGCTAGGCCATCTTTATTCCCAGCTCCCGCTTCCTGAGCAGCGGCCTCCAGAGTGACTGCCTGGGAACATGCTCTTTGGGTTGTTATAGCAAGTCTCTCCTGGTGTCACAAACGTAGTTTCTTCCTACTGTGAAGGATGTCTTTCTTGTTTTCTTCTGTCAAAGTTGAGTGTTTCAGAGTTCCTGAAATAGCTCCATGTCAGTGTTTGTCACATGGTGATGAATGGTGCTTCCAAGTGTTTGGGGGCCTGAACATTCACTGTCATGGGTTTTTGGGGGTTGTTAATCTTCATAACAGTCTATTAGTATAAAAAAATAACAACAGTGCTGTGAAATTTTCACTGAATTATTCCTACCAACAAAAATAGATCATTATTGTCTAGCAGCATTCATGTTGGGTTGAGTCCTTGCTCTGACTTGGCCTGGAACAGGTCAGTTATGCTCAATTCACCAAGCCCAGGAGGGTCCAGAGTGATGAAGAAAGATCATTCTGAGTGATGTTTGACTCTAACACAACAGCCTCCTGACCATAGAACCTGAGAGAATTTTCCATGTAGGTGGGTTTTGTTTCATTTCTCCACCTAACTCGGGAACTAACTCTATCAAGATTTAACATCACAAACACAGGAGCCAATGCAGACTATGACTTTTGGAGTGCTTGACTAAGTGTGGCGAGATGTGAGAGGGGCTGACGCTGACCTGGGAGGTGATGACTCTAGGTTGAATCACAGCAAGGGGTGGAGACCAGGGAGGTGACTGCCTGAGACTTTGTTCAATGCTCCTATAGCCTGTATGCTTTACACCTCATCCCAAGTCACCTCTACTTCATCCCATCCAACTCTTGCCTGAAGCAGGTGTTTTATGCTGTTAATCCTATTCATCACCTAAAAGCAGAAACCTCTTCTGTTCCTCTCTGTGTTCCCCATAATTCACCCCTACTTCTACCCTCCCCAACTTCATGTCCTTTTTCTCATAACAATTGGGTTCAATTTGTGATGCCTATACGCACATGAATGTAAGGGCATCTACTTAGGCATAGGCAACCTAGTAGATATCTCACCCTTAAAGAAACATCTCAATCAATCAATCAATCATCAATCTCTCTCTCTCTCTCTCTCTCTCTCTCTCTCTCTCTCTCAGCAGCCAACGTCTGTCAGTAGTTCCTAAGCTGTGGGTGACAGGCAGTGAGTGCCTTGCACCCATGCTAGAGAGTTGACAGGCTTGACCTCACATAGGCAACTGCAACTGAGATGAGTTCAAGTGCTGCGTTCCTGTTGGTCGGGAAGACAGTGTTTCCACCCAGCCCTTCCTGCCCTCTGCCTCTGGACTCTTTCGGCCCTCTTCCCTGACGTTTCCTAAGCCTTTGGCACAATAGAGATGATAGACATGTCCCGGTTGCGGGCTGAGCACTCCATAGTCTCTTTCTGCGCTTTGACTAGTTGTGAAGTTCTGTGTTAACCACTGTCCACTGCATAAAGAAGCTTCTCTGGTGAGGGTCGAGAGTGCCATCAATCTACGGGTGTAGCGAAACAATAGCATCTTGATCCTGCTCATTGGAAAGCAGAAGACAGTTTGATATTATGTCCACTTTACAAAATAGCAGTGGTACGTTCACCCCTAGGGCCTATGATCTCCCCAGCCATGGGTTCTTGGCAGGATTTACAATATCAGTTACATATCTCTACTTGTGGAGCAGGCCTAAAATCAGAAAGTGGTTGGTAAGCCCCATAATGTTCATGCCACTATCAAGCCCATGGACATATCTTGCCAGACTGGTTGTTATTGTAGCTTTCCCAGTCAGTTCACTGCTGGATATGACTGGTGATGACTTTTCTCTTCCATCAGCCTGCATAGGACCTTGTGATAACAATTATTTATTGAATTAATTAAAACCATCCATTTGCACCCTGGTCTCATCTTCATCATGATATACTAGCAAGGACCCAAGGCCTTTGGGTTTTAAAAAGATAATTTAAAAGAGATATTCTGCATTGCTCCTACTAGTTTTAAAAATACCATTATAGTTCTTAAGTGTGCATTGCCATCTCTGGTGATATTATATTCAAATAGGTTCTAATACAAAGAAAAGGCCATTCTGGGTACATCCTCTGGATATTCCTGGGTGATACATTAATAAGAGGGCTTCAGGATCAAATAAGCTTGGTGTCTTGAGGTGAGTGTAGAGCCATACTTTGGGACTCTGTTCTCAACAAAAACAGACAAACTGACAAAAATGGTATATTGAAGTCCTAAGCCGAATTTGTGAACATGATCTTATTTATTAGGGTCTCTACAGACAATAGACATACCAAGTTAAGGCAAAGTCATACTGGTTCAGTGCTGACAGTTCCATGAGTGGCAGTGGGAACTTCATATCTAGACACAGAAGGAGAATGCCGTGTAGAAGTAGAGTCAGGGCATTGCTGACAACCACTAGCTAGGAAAAGGCATGGGGCATTGTCCCCTGGATCCTTCCGAGAGGAACCATGAATGGTCCGGCCAACCCTCCATTGATTTTCGTCATCTGAGTTTTAGAACTGTGAGAAAATGAAGTCCTGCTTCTGAAGCCTCCTAGTTTGTGGTACTTTGATACAGCAGCCCCAGGGCACCAGTGCACTCAGAAAGTGCTGAACTCCAAACACCAGATGAGTTGTGTGGCTGCAGTGAGTTAGTCTGGACTGCAGAATCACTCTGGCTTTTGTGTTAAATACACTCTCAGCAGGGAAGATAACAGGCAGCATATCCCCAAATCGGCTTCCCATGGGATGGAACAAATTTAACTTCGCTGGTGTTCAGGGCTGGCACTGCACTCAGGGCCTTTGGGAGGTCTGCTGCAGGGAATCCAGGCGAGCCGATGGCTTCCTCAGTGGCCAGGCAGCAGGAGCTGAGCCTGTCTGGAATGGGGAGGTGGGTGCAATGATGCTCACTGACTCATTCTGAAGTTTCAAAGAATTCATTATCTCCCTTGACCTTGGATAGTCCAGGACACAAGCAGAGCAGCCAGCACCTTACATTTGAGGCTCATCCAGTTCCATGTTGTCAGTGGAGACAAGGACTCTCCCTGCCCTCCACTCTTATAGGTGGCAGTTGTGTAAGCTGTCTGATCTTGATTCATCCTCATCAAGGGATAGTGCACAGCACATTGGCTACCAAGCCTACATAGCTGAGAACAACTCATGAAGGGGAGGGAGTTCCTGAGACTTTGTATCCAAGTTAGTAGTAAAGATTGGGGTAGGACAGTAAGACCACAGGCCATCTAGGCCAGGAAACATGTCCTCCTTAGAGGGAAAGGTTGCCACTTCTGCTTTACAGCCCTGTACTGACCTAGAATCCAGGACCCACCTGTACCAGCTGCACAGGAAAATAGCCATGGCTACAGTTTGTCTGCTTTCTAAATCAAGATTTTTTCCCCCAGACCACTGAACCTGGAACTCACTGATTCAGCTGGGCTGGCTGGCCTGTGGATCCTCCTGTGGGCTGGCTGGCCTGTGGATCCTCCTGTCTCCACCTGCCCAGCACTGGGATTACAGACTCACACCACCCTCCCAACATGTTTCCTGGGTGATGGGGATCTGAACTCAGGGCCTCATTTCTCCACAGCAAAACTTGTACCCACTGAGCCACCTGCCTAGATGGAGCGCGGTTCTGTTTATATCTCTTTCCAGACACCTAAAATTTAATTTCACCCTCTTCTGAAACTTCACAGTGAAGAGTTGCCAACCTCAGTCCTTCCTAGACACTCCCATGTCCACTCAGAGGGCGGGTGCTGATTGTGCCTGCCAGAACCCATTGACTCACGCCAGCGCTTTTCTCTGACTGACCCCATCACTTTGAATTACAGCCATGGGAACACCCTGGAGCTCATGGAGCAAGTGGCTTGGATAATTCAGCCCTTGTCAGCTATCTCTGAAGGGCAGGAGGTGATCTGTAAGCTATTCCAGATGTCTGTGATTGTGCTGTGATTAGGGGCTTGAGTTTGGAGCTGGGCACCGGGGTGTCATGTTATATTACTGGCCCTCCCAAGGATGCCTCACTTACTGTGTTCCAGCCTTAGCCAGCTTGGACTGGCTTTCCAGGAAAGCAATGAGAGACTGGGAGGGCAAGGATGCTGCTGTTTTCAGAGGTGGAAAAAGGAGGGGGTGATTGTCACCCTTAGCCTGGGTGACTCTGGGTACTTAGGCCACTTAGCCATGCAAATCCCCCCAACTAAACAGGACTTGCCAGAGCTGAGTGTGAAACTGGGACCCAGCTTCCTGAAAACCCCTGGAATCGATCCCCAGTTGACAGCTGCCTCTAATGGCCCCTTTATTGTTCCGTGCATCTGGGGGAACTTAGCGATCAAGATCTGTATGGTGTTTGCCATTCATTCTGATTTTGTTCAGCAGCTGTTTTCTGGATCTCTCCATTGCCTGCATAATGTGTCTCTGTCTAATGTGAAGTGGCTGACTCTGGGCTAAAACAGATGAATGAACTCCCAGGTTTGGGGGGCTAACTTTAATGGCTGCAGATGGAGGGAACTCAGAAGGAAACCAACCAGAGTTGACAGTGCTGGGACAGTAAGTTCTTTTCAGTTGTAGACTTCTACTCAGGTGAGGCGAGGAGTTCCCAGCCCCCACCCCTTTATTCCTTCTTGTGTAGGTGCTGGGCTCAAAGAAGTAGAGAGTGGTGCCTACCTCCTTACAGTCCTTACTCAGCAGGTATGCTTTTCTGTGGCACACTGTCTCTCTTCAGCAGACAGAGAAGACTTTGTACCCAGTTGCCCCAAAATAGATGAGAAATGGGCAGCCCTGCTGCTAGGGTGTCCATTCAAGTGCAGGGATTCTACCCCCAGGCGTGTGTGTGTGTGTGTGTGTGTGTGTGTGTGTGTGTGTGTGTGTGTGTGTGAGAGAGAGAGAGAGAGAGAGAGAGAGAGAGAGAGAGAGAGAGAGAATTGGTTCTCTCCTTCTTCTGTGTGGGTTCTGTTGACTGAACTCAGATCATCAGACAAAGCTGCCTGCTGAACCATCACCATCCCTCCATACTCCACAACCATCCCTTAAAGACAATGCTCGTGGCACCATATCCTTGGGGGTTCCCATCACAGTACTTGGACCAGGGAAGCCTATCTGGAATTGGTGTGGAATTCCATTGTTGATGAGATAATGATTTCTGTCCTTGTTTACTTCTGTTGCTGTGATAAAACATCTTTACTCAAAGAAGCCTAGTGGGGGAAAGAGGGCTATTTGGTTTACAAGTCCAGGTGATAGTCCTTAATTGCAGGGGAGTCCCATCATCAGGAGCTTGAGGCCTCTGGTCACACCAAATCCATAGTCAAGAACAGAGAGAGCAAGGCACCTGTGCTGTCTCCTTGCTCACTCGGCAAGTTTCCTTCACCCCTGCACAGTTCAGGGGCCAGACTAGGGAATGGCATTACCCACAGTGGGTTGGGTCAATTAACAATCAATACAACTCCTTGCAGACATGCCCACAGGACAACCTGGCCTAGATAATTCAACCAAGGCACTCTTCCTGGGTGATCCCAGATTTTGTCAAGTTGACACAATAGCCAGCACAATTCCCCAAGGTGTGAACCCTTGCAGAATCACAAGGACCATGAGATCACCCCTTCCTCCGGTTCCGCCATTATGACCCCACTCTTCAAAGTTCAAGAGAGGGAGGGGACGGGAGCACTCTTACAGGACCTAGTAAGTACTCATCCTTGCTCTGAAACTATGCCTCCCCTGAGCATCCAGCAAAAGTTAAGGTTCACATTTGTCATCTTCCAGCCTTTCTTAGTCCCCAAATAAGAAGGAGTCTTTACTGCTTAGGAACCTTTGCAATGGTCTCCTCTCTCTAAGCACTGAAGCTTTGTGAAGCTGTTTGCTCCAGCATATTAATGTGCCATCGGCAAGCCTTTGGAGTTAATTATCTGTGACTTAAGAACCATTTATTTCTGTCTCTTTGTCTCATTGTCATCCAGCACTTTTCTTTATTAGGAAACGAAGAAGAGAACCCAACTGACCATTATGTCCTAATTCTCTGGCTGTCATCAAAATTAGTTTACCTCCTAAAAATTCTTTTTAACAACCCCTACCTCCCGAACCTGTGCCATCTCATTATTTTCAGATCGTGCTGTCTCTTAACAAATCTTTAATTTCTCTGCATTGGCATGGGCTGAGCCCACACTGGGCCTGAGCTGAATGGGGAGGCAGCTCATCTAAATTAGCAAGGCTGCCAATGCTCTTTGGTAATTGATCAGCCTTACTAGCTGAACAGTTGGCTTTCCCCACCCTCCCCGCCATGGTGGGAGAGCCACAATGTACCTTTTAGGGTACACATGCTGGTGAACCAGCCATGGCTACTCGGAAGGGCCTTTGCAGGTCAAGTGACCATAGTTGGGAGTGCCTGTGAGTTATAACTGGTTCCTGGGTCTCTATATATTCTTATTTGAATTGAAATTCTTGCCCAAAGCTCCCATTCAATTCCTGAAAATGCTTTGGGCCCTTCTTATGGAAAGCTTTGTATGTAATGTTAGCCAAACTTCCTCCTCAAAAGGCCAGTTCAGCAGAGGAGAGGTAGCACAGCCTTGGCCTCTCCCTGAGGGACTGGGGTTTCAGGGGACTGCATACACTCAGGTGACTTGTGCCAATGACTGAGGACTAGGGAGAGTTACCAACTGTGCCCAGTTTGGCATACCATGAACCAAATATAGGAGGAAGATGATTCCCTAAATGACAGCTGGGACATGGAAGCAGAAAAGTTAAAAACCACAAACACCTCTGGGGCTGGGGAGACAGCTCAGTGGATAAGAGCACTGCCTCACAAAGCTGGTGACCCAAGTTTAGATGCCCAGAATCAACATAAAAGCTGGGAGCATAGGGAAAGTGTCTGCAGTGCCAGCATGTCCTGTGTGGAGATGGGAAGTGGAGACAGAATACCCAGACGCTCGCTGGCCAGCTAGCCCGGCTTACAGCACCTCACAGCCAGAGATGCCGTTCAAGGCCACTTGTTCATTAAGCCATTTCCTATTTCATACTCTGTGTGTGTGTGTGTGTGTGTGTGTGTGTGTGTGTGTGTGTGTGTGTGTGTGTCTGAGAAAGGGTCTCACTATGTGGCTCAGGCTACCCTCTGACTCACAGAGACCAATCTGCCTCTGCCTCCTGAGTGCTAGGATTAAAGGCATGCACCACCATACCCGGCTCACACTGTCTACATTTTAAAGCCAGTTGGGGGACAAAATTCAATTCTGCAGGTAAGAAGAGTTCTAATGGAAATATTTTCAGAATAGCCTTAACGGGTCCCTATAAACGCCTTCTGAGATGGAGCAGTACACTCTCATTTTGTAAATAGAAAAAAGACTGGGTGGGGGAGTTGAGACTTAGCTCTGTAGGAGACTGATCACAGAATTGAACCACAGGGTTCCCAGAGGCCACTTGGGAAAGCACATTTGCTATGGTTATCTGACAGTGTTTGTATTAGTCTGCTTCAGAGTTCAGGCTCACACCAGGACTCCTCATTCTTCAGGTGACAGGTGGAGGGCAAGGGGCCCTGCAGGGCTCTTGATGATGGTAAGCATTGCTTGCTGGAGAGCCCTGGCAGCCACAGAGAACCAGAGCCCCCACATCAAAAGATATGGGGCTGGCAGCAAGTTTTGGAGGAAGAGGACATTCCAATCTGTGTGTTTTGCTAATTTTAGGATTCTTGTTTGGCTGGAAGCCGCACTCCCATCAGCTGCTTTGTGGCTTTATCTGCTGTCCTAACATTTGCATGAGCTACTGAGCATTCAGACACAAGCCGGGGAAGTCCTGTGGCCAAGAGGAGCCACATCACATCTAACCTCACACTTAGACACTCAGCCCAACAGAAAATGACTTCATCTCTTGCTTTGGTTTGAAAGACAGTGGGTTTGTAAAAATGGCCTATGAAATCGCTTTCCCCCTTTTAGGGAAATTGAAATGATGTCTTATACTTGAAGTGTTACTGGGACACCCTTGCTCCCAAACGCTTTCTGGTTTTCCTTCTTTTTCTATTTTTATTTATTTTTACACTCATTTATCTGTGTGTGTGTGTGTGTGTGTACATGTGTGTGTATGTGTGTGTACATGTGTGTATGTGTGTGTACATGTGTGTATATGTGTGTGTAGATGTGTGTGTATAGGTGTGTGTACGTGTGTGTGTGTACATGTGTATGTGTATATGTGTGTGTGTGTGTGTGTGTATGTGTGTATGTGTGTGTATGTGTGTGTGTATATGTGTGTGTATATGTGTGTGTGTATGTGTGTGTATGTGTGTGTACATGTGTGTGTATGTGTGTGTACATGTGTGTGTATGTGTGTGTATGTGTGTGTATGTGTGTGTATGTGTGTGTGTACATGTGTGTGTATGTGTGTGTGTATGTGTGTGTACGTGTGTATATGTGTGTGTATGTGTGTGTGTGTATATGTGTATGTGTGTATATGTGTGTGTGTGTATATGTGTGTATGTGTGTGTACGTGTGTGTATATGTGTGTGTATGTGTGTGTGTACATGTCTGTGTGTGTGTGTGTGTGTGTGTGTGTGCACCAACACATGCACCATATGGAAGTCAGAGCACAACTATTAGTGCCAGATATCTTCTTCTACCCTGTGGGTCCCTGGAATCAAACTGAGGTGGTCACCCGGTGGCAAGTGTGTTTACCCACTGAGCCATCTTGCCAATCCTGAGTTTGCCCTCTTTCTAACACAGCGGCTCTCAACCTTCCTAATGCTGTGACCCTTTAATACAGTTCCTATGCTATGGTGACCCCCAACTAGAAAGCCATTTTCGTTGCTACTTTTTAACTGTAATTTTGCTAGTGTTATGAATTGACATGCAGGATATCTGATATGTGACCCCTGCGAAGGGGTTGAGAACTGCTCTCTAACATGTTGAAGAACATCTGTGAGCTGGAGAGAGTGAAGAGCCTACTATCATTTTTGTTAGAAGCAGAATCCAGCTCAGAGACAGCAAGGGACTTATTCCGGGTCACACAGTTCATAACTTCCAGTTCAGGATTCTCATTACGCTTACTGAGGAAGTTTATAAATTAAAACCTAATGTAATGAGGCTGAGGACATGGCTCAGGGGAGAGTGCTTGGAGGCAGTCCCCAGCACTGCACACCAAGTATGGTAGCGCATGCTTGTGATCCCAGTATGTGGGAGGTAGACACAGGAGGATCTGAAGTTCAAGGTCATCCTTGTCTACAGAGAGTTAGAGCCCATCCTGGGCTACTTGAGACTATATCTCAAAACAAAACAGCCAACAACAAAAACCAATGGGCAAGCAGAGATTTAAAAACAAAATGAGCAAAAAACCTTTGGGGTGGCACTCTTTAAATACTGCAAAGAGAACTTTGACAATGTAATGAGCCCTTACCTTGGGGAACCAGAATATTGAAAATGTCCCGGTCCCATTCCAGGTGGCTGTCTATGCCACATGACATAGCTCACGGCTTGAAATGATGACAGTTTAAGACAGAGCCCGCAAACACCAATCCCCAGAGCTGGAGGAGGCCTCAATGGGTACCAGGCACATGTGTGATGCACGTACATACATGAAGGCAAAATATTCACATGCATAACATTTTTAAAAATGGACAAAAATAAACCTAGCTTCACTGCCACATGTCAGCAGACGCATCAGTAACCCCCAAACCCAGATGCTCCCAAGATGGACAGTTCTGCAGCTCTGCTGAGGGCTCATGTCTCCTGGAGATGAGAGCCTTGACTGCCAACTCTGAACTCATGAGCAGCCACCCATAGATGCTTGGTGGAGGCCAGGAACAGGGTGTGATTCTCCCATGAGTTTCAGAGTTCAGTTCCCCATGTTCTTTCACAGGCAGGCCTCTCAGCGTTTTCTCTAGGGTTCCTATTCTATTCTTTTAATTAATTCATTTGTTTGTGTGCATTCACGCATATGTGTTCCAATTTCCACGCCACAATGCCCATGTGGAGGTAAGAGGACAACTTAGTGGAGCTGGGTCTCTCCCTCCTCCTTTAGGAGAGGGTTCTGGGGATCCAGCTCAGGTCATCAAGCTTAGTGGTAAAACCCTTTAGCCACTGAGCTGTCTCACCTGCCCCTTTTGCAAGGTTTTTGATGGACAAGATAATTTGCATACACTGACAAAGGAAAGCTGTATAAACAGCAGGTAACAGCGATTTCCTCCAGTCCTTTTGGAAATGTACACCTTTCCAAGACGAGGAGGTGGGGGCAGTGGCGCTTTTTATTTCTTGTTGTTTAACAAGCTCAGCAGCATCTGTGTGTTTAGGAAATAATGAAATTACCACTTCTTCTCCCAAGAGATTTCTGCAAGCAGAGCTGTCCAGGGCCAACCCATCTGTCCAAATTCCACATCTCCATGTGGAGCGTCTCAAGAGAAGACCAGATGAAGCCATCTCAGAACCAAATGCTGTTAGACAACTCTTAGTTTAGAGTGTGTCCATGCCTGATGCTTGGAGGATACAGGAGTCAAAGATCTAAGATACTGGAAATACAGGAAGACACAGGTCCATAGCTCAAAACCATAGTTAGATGACTTAGAGAAATACCAGGGGTGCCTAGCCCTCGGGGAAGATTAACCCCTGTTTCCAGAGGCCAGTCTTCACAGCTGTGCCCTTTCCACCAAGCAACCTTCCTGGTGCTAGGCATGGTAGCAATCATGCCCTCCATGGCAACACCATTCATGGTATCATCCTAGCTCCTCAGCTGCAGATAGAAGGTTTCTGAACATGTTGTGGTTTGGGTGTGAAGTGCTGCCCTCTAAAAGGCCCACACATATTATAGTCTGGTCCCCAGCTGGCAGCACTAGTAAGAGCTGGCTGGAGAATGAAGTCTGGACCTCACCAATGGCCAGTATATAGAGGAGTCCATAGCTGGATGAGCTGTTAGAAGGAGGGATCCAGTTGGAATAGTCCCTCACTGGACATGTGTCTTTGACACATACATTTTGTGTCTGATGCCTTGTCACCCTCTCCCCATCCCATTTCCCCCTTCTTTGCCGCCAGGAGGTGAGCAGCTCTCCTCCATTGTGCTTATCTGACACAGTCGTCTGTGTCACTGTGACCCAGGGACTTAATGGATGCTGGGAATTCTTTTTTTTTTCTTTTCTTTTCTTTTTTTTTTTTTTTTAAGAATTCACCTTTATTTTTCTATTATCAGCTTGATACAGTATAAATTCGTATCCTAATTGTGAAATCTTTCATTGAGGCTTGCCCAGTAAGTGAGTAAAACCAAAATTTATTATAAGCCACAGTCATCCTAGGGTCCCCCTTGCTATATAGTCTTCCTGGTTCTGTGGGTTGCAGTTTGATTGTTCTTTGCTTTATTATCTAGAATCCACTTATGAGTGAGTACATACCATGTTTGTCCTTCTGGGTTTGGGTTACCTCACTGAGGAAGATTTTTTTCTAGTTCCATCCATTTGCCTGCAAATTTCATGCTGTCATTGTTTTTCTCTGCTGAGTAGTACTCCATTGCGTATTTGTACCTCATTTTCTTAATCTATTCTTCAGTTGACGGGCATCTAGGTTGTTTCCAGGTTCTGGCTATTACAAATAATGCTGCTATGAACATAGTTGAGCATGTATCTTTGTGGTATGATTGAGTATTCCTTGGGTATATGCCCAAGAGTGGTATGGCTGGGTCTTGAGGTAGATTTCCAATTTTCTGAGAAACCACCATACTGATTTCCACAGTGGTTATACAAGTTTGCACACCCACCAACAGTGGAAGAGTGTTTTTCCTTTGCTCTGCATCCTCTCCATCATTGACTCCTTTAGTGTTTTTGATCATAGCCATTCTGACAGGTGTAAGGTGGTATCTCATAGTTGTTTTGATTTGCATTTTCTCTGATAATTAAGGATGTTGAACATTTCTTTAAATGTCTTTCAGCCATTTGTGATTCTTCTTTTGAGAATTCTCTGTTTAGCTCTTTAGCCCATTTTTTAAATTGGATTGTTCAGTATTTTGATGTCTAGTTTCTTGAGTTCTTTATAAATGTTGGAGATCAGTCCTCTGTCAGATGTGGGGTTGGTGAAGGTCTTTTCCCATTCTGTAGGCTGTCTTTTTGTCTTATTGACTGTGTCTTTTGCCCTTCAAAAGCTTCCTACTTTTTCTTCTATTAAGTTTAGTGTAACTGGATTTATGTTGAGGTCTTTGATCCACTTGGACTTGAGTTTTGTGCATGATGACAGATATGGATCTATTTGTAATCTTTTATATATTGACATCCAGTTATGCCAGGATTCTGGGAATTCTGTAACTCCTCAATAATCAAGGAGCTAAGAGAGCCCTTTGCACATACACAGCATTTCTGTTAGCTGCTAGTATAAAAAAACAAAACACAAAACAAACAAACAAAAAAACACCATTAGGGCTCCATCCCCCATTTCCTTGTGAACACTCCAAAGTCATTTCAGGTTCTGATAAACTTATTAAACTTCTGTTACGCCATCTTGGACCCCACCTACAGTTTATAAAGCAAACACTGGCTTCTCTAAGACCTCTGAGCCCAATTTCCACTCCATAGTTGTTTTAAACACAAGCCGTATGTAGCTTATAACTGTATTTTGTTTGACTTAGATTATCGACCTATGGGAGTATATTTTTCTTCCTATTTTAACTTGAATGAGTTGCCATCATTAAAAAAATAGGGACATTTTGCATATGTTATTCAAAATAACTCTGAGCCCACATGGTATCCTGTAAAACATGCAAAAACCACACCGGAGGCCGTCAGGTTCCCAGATGTGCATTCTCACCCGCCCGACACAGTCCACACACACCACTCCCTTGAGCATCTCTGATGCTGAGACTGTGTGCTGGATCCAGTACAGGAAAGAAATGCAGCCAGGTGGAAGGACTTGGGAACTTGCATTCATCAAACCATCTGTGTGGCTTTAGGAAACATTTGGATTAATTTTTTTTTAACATTCATTTACTTAGTGTGTGTGTGTGAGTGTGTGTGTATGTACATGTGTGTATGTCCCCATCCACACACACATGTATCACAACATGGGGTAGAAGTCAGAGGACGACTGGGAAGAACTGGTTCTTTCACCATATCATTTCCAGAGATGAAGCTCAGATTGGCAGACATGGTGGGGAGCACCTTTGCGCACTGACCCATCATCTCTCTATTGTACTCAGGTGTAGCAGGTGCTCATCATAGCACAACAATCAATGCCAATAAGAGGAGAATAAGATGCCCATCCCCACACCCCAGAGGCAGAGACTTGCCCATACTTATTCCTCATCCCTTTGAAATGACAGCACTAGTGTTTAGAAGCAGGTCCTTGGTTTCCCCATCCATCTATGTTAATATCTGTTATTAAGCCCTTGATCTATAAACATTCACTCTAGGCAAGAGATTTGCAATCAAGCGTTGGGTGTGGTAATTAATATGTGTGCCTCTTTGTGTCAGCTGCACAAATTTAAAACAGAGTATTGCTTAAGCATTAAAAGACACTCCACATGTGTTGAAAGTAATTACTTTCCGAAGATATTTCCCACTGATATCCCGTTGCATCTAAATACGTATTTACAGGACTCAGTAGACCAGAATAGCTCTAATTGATATATTTCAGTTCACTGGGTTAAAAAAAGAGAGACATTTTGAAGCATATTTTTAATCAGTGTGTTTGTCCCGAAGATAGTGTTTGGCATCTCCAAAATCAGTCACATGGTGTTAGAAAAATATTACATGCAGTATGCTCCCTGCACAGATTTAGTTTAATGAGAGGTGACAGTGCGGCCTGAGCATGACTGTGGCCGCAACTTCAAATCTGGGCTCACCAATGTCCTCGAGCTCGGAGGAGCTGAGGAACTCCCTCCGAATCATTTTCCTAATGTGCACAGCACACATGACACACAGCCTCTGCCCTTGTGTGGCAAGAACTAATGCTTGCTGAGTTGCAAGCGTTGTTCTAATAAAACAGACTTAATTGTTCGCTTTGTACATTTTCTGTTTTATTGTTTTTATTATTTCTCTTGCCTCTGTAATTGGTAATTATTGGGTTCCCATTAATTCTTTATTAGTCAGTTTATAAACACTATCATGTGATTTACCCTTCTGCTTACACTCGCTTTCCCCCAAATGTCATTAGCAGAGGCAAAAGGCCTGTGCTCGTGACTCTGCCTGCGTCTAACGGGGCCAGCAGGGCTACCATCAGCTTCCCAAGGCTCACTCTTGTCTTTAGGGACTGATCATTCCTAATTACTTGGTTGCTTTGCTGTGAAAGGATGAGTATGAAACCTAGGAAATTTATTAGAAAAGCATTCTAAGAAGCAGTAAGGGTGTACAATGAACAGTGTCTGAACAAGGACTCAAAGCTCCTTTTTTTCTTTTTGTTATGGGAGAGAAGAGCTTAAAAAAAAGTGCCCTTGTAGCTTGGGACAAGCGTCTTGAATGTAAATGATCATGCAATGTGGCATGCTGGGTTAAAGGTCTAGGAATCATCATTCATTCAGAACAGAGAGGCCAAGGCCCATTGAACCTGAGACATGGCATCTTAACTTGTACTTTTAGACACTGTTACTCTGGTCCATTCTCCAATTATACCCCCCACCTCTCTTTCTGGGCAGCTTTGCCAAATTCCATAGGCAGCCATTCTGAGTTAGGATCCAGCTCACTGGAACCCAGATGAACTTGCTCTGGGGAGATGAAAACAAATGTCTATTTGCCTCAGATAAAACATAGACTATAGACTAAAGTAACATTCCACACAAGGCTAGTGTGATGGCTAGTGTCTGTTGTCAACTTGGCAGACTCTAAAATTACCTGGGAGACACACCTCTTTGGGTACCTGTGGGGGATTATCCTGATTGCCCAACTTGGAAGACCCATCCACTATGGGTGGCCCACTATGGGTGGCGCCATTCCCTGTCTGGGTCCTGAACTGTGTAAATGGAGAAAGGAAGCTGAGTGTCAATACACATTGGTCATCAATTTTGCTTTTTGATTGTGAGTGCAGTGGCCAACTTCCTCCAGCTCCTGCTGCTGTGACTTCCCCACAGTGATGGACTGTACCCGTGAACTCTGGGCCAGAATAAATAAAGCCCTTCTTCCTTAAGTTGCTTTCTTCATGGCACTCTATTACAGCAATTAGGAAAGAAACTGAGACAGTTATCTTAATAACCAATGGATTTACTGGGCATACCTACAAGGGGTACTTATAGGAGCCTGGGCAACCCCCAAACAGCTGCCTTACCATTCATGTGATCCCCTTCATGGACCACAACTTCACCATAGCTGTAAAGATGGAATTCCACCCCCTTTTTTAACCTACCACACTCTGTGTACTCATGTACCTCCCAAGACCAGATGTATCTTGGGGATGGGGAAGTGTAAAGAGTATATGTGGCTAGACTCATGGACAGCTCCTACCAACTGTTGACTCATTCACTGGAGGGACTGTCAAGAGGCCTGATGCTGAAGTCTCTGAGGGGCGATTTCATTGCTGTAATGTAGATGGTGGTGGGGGATATACTGAGAGGGACAGTGTTCTACACCATCAGTTTTGTCACTTGGAGGAAGCAACTTTACCTGGGCCTTGCTGTGCGTGATAATGAGTTCATCGACCCTGTATGGTAAAGCTCTGGGTTAAATCCATACAAAAATGCTTCTTGGCCCAAGTTCTGACCAGGTTCTGGGGGTTTAACTAACTAACTAACTAATTAGTTTTTTATTCTTTGAGAGTATCATGCCCTCATATAATGTGTTTTGACTAAATCAATCCCCATTCCCTCCCCTCCACTTCCTTCCCTACCCACTACTGTTGTCCAGTGTTCTTGTCTCTTTTTTTAAACCATTGGGTCTACTTAATGTTGTCTGTATGTGCACGGGTGTAAGGCCATCTGTTGGAGCATGGGAAATTTCTCAGCCCTGAAGAAAGCTGACACCCCTCTCCTCCAGAAGCCATTACTGGCCAATCATTCCTTGGCTAGGTATAGGATTTCATGAGCTTCTCCTAACCCAGACTAGGATTTTAGCTGGCTTGATCTTGTCCAGGCCTTGTGCATACAGTCATAGCTGCTAGGAGTTTGTGAATGCAAAGACCCCATCATGCTGGCAAACAGTTTTAATGAAGAGGTCCACTTGTGGCTCTTACAATCTCTCTGCTCCTCCTTGGTGATGATCCCTGAGCCTTGTGGGAACAAGGTACAATATAGATGTCCCATTTAGAACAGAGTACCCCACGGTCTCCTGTTCTCTGTATGCCAACCATTGTGAATTTCTTGTATTAGTCTACTGCAAAAATAGGATTCTCTGATGAGGGTCAACAAACACAGTAATCTGTAGACATAAAGATAAGAACTTAGGGGAAAGTTTATTATATCCATTTAGCATATACTATGTTATATCTGTTATTATTATTATTATTATTATTATTATTATTATTACATAATAATAGTCATGGGATTTGGGCTAGTTAACAGTATCAGGCATGGGTTCCATCTTCTGAGTAGTTAAAAATCCATTCAGGAAGTGGTTGGTCACTCATAACATTCATGCCACTATTGTACTTTATACTGGTGGCATATCTTGCTAGGCCAGTTATTATTGTAGTTCATGGAGTTTATTAGCTGGGTAATAATATTGTTGATTCCTTTTCTCCCCCAGTAGCATATACAGAACCTTACATCACTAAGAATGCTAGCCAGTGGGAATAAAGCTTCCAACTCAGTGTTGGCTTGATTTCTCCATGTCCTGACTCAAGGGTGTGTGTCTTCAGCAGTAGGGTCCTGCATTCGAGTGACCCTAAAGGGTAACTTGGGCAGAAGGAATCACCTGTGATGGTAGGAAGATGTCTACAGGTCCCCACTGACAAACGATTCGAATAGAGATAACCTATACCTGTCCCTGGGCTTTGTATTTGATAACCTGTGGTTTCTGGGAGAGGGATTGTCCCCTCCTATAAGGGAACTCCCTTTATATATGTATATACATCTAGGATACTGACACAATGTTAGGTATGTTCCATGTTCCATATGGCATTTTCAAAAGTCCTTAGTTACTTTCCCCCATACTCACTCCTCTATGCCCATTCCCCACTCCACGCAACCTTCCTTGTTCCATTATCCCCTCTCCCCCTTAATGCCACCTGAGTCCTATTCTGTTCCACTGAAGTCCCCGGACACCTACCCTTTCCCCTTGTTGTGGCCCCTCACTAGTTTCCTGCCTTCTCTGGTTACTCCAATTGAAACACACACACACATTTTAAGATTCAAAGCTGGCATCCAAAGATGAGATGTCTTTCTCTGTTGTCCTTTGTTGTTGGCTATTATCTGGTCCCCCTTGGGGCCAGGGTCCCCTAGGTTTGCATCCTGTCCTCTCCCTCAGTGTGCCAGCAGTACTGGGAACCAGACAGTCTTCAGAGAACACTTGCTGAGATGCATTGTTCAGGAAGCCTTGGATTAAAGCAGGCCAACTTATTTTCTTTTATCTCTGCTCGGTAATCACATTCACCTGCCACGTGGGGAGAGGAGGAGTGTAATAAAGTCAAACTTCCAAGTCTTTATGCAGGCTGTTTCTGGCCACGTGGGAGACGAGATACCTTAGCTGACTCTTCCACTTAAAGCAACCGAAAGTTATGGGTAGAATATTTCAGCCATCCTTTAAAGATATCAGTGCGAAGGCCGGGAAGGGAAATGCTGCTAAAAAGCCAGAAAACTCCGAGAGAATGGGAAATCAGGGCTTAGAGGCAGACTTAATTGCTTTTTTTTTTTTTTTTTTTTTTTTTTGAGCTGAGGATCGAACCCAGGGCCTTGCGCTTGCTAGGCAAGCACTCTACCACTGAGCTTAATCCCCAATGACTTAATTGCTTTTAAGAGTCCTTGTCCCATACTGTTTACCATGCATGCTGATGTTTGTGACCTCAGGAGACATTGGAGATGGAGCTGAGCCCTGGACACATTAGTTCATTGGAAAACTCACTTCAGCTACCAGGAGAGTCCACTGAGCCCCAGCAGGCCTCAGAGTTAGTTCCAGGGTAGAGCAGCAATCACATGCCTGCCTTCCCTAAGGGAGGAAATGGGTCGTCTCAGAACACAGCGGTAGGCCCGGGCAGGAACCAAGGGAGCATCTCTGAGAAGATTCCCGAGCTGCCTTTCCATCAGTGTTCTGCCATCAGGAGTTCTTGAGGAGCCTCAATCTAAGACTGACCTTAAGTGGTCCCAGTCAGAGGATTCTAGGGCAAACCCTGACCGGGCAAGCTCTCCACACAGACATCAGGATTTTGAGTCTGCTGTCCAATGGCTATCATAGTCTAAAGTTCTTTTTAAATATGAAGGGAAGCAAGACACTAAACAGAGCCAGCAGATAGAGAACCATGAATACTTCAGATAATTTGAATGAACAAATACAGAATAAATAATGCATGATATAAGAAATAAAAAAAGGAGCTGAAGGTAGGAGCAAAGAAAAAATGCTATAATAAATAAACTGGATAATCTTAAAAAAAAACCAAATGTAATTTTTGAGATAAAAGTATTTAACTGAATTTTGAACAGTCAGGGCTGGGGACATAGGTCAGTTGACAAGGGATTATAAGAACAGAGACCTGAGTTTGCTCCCCAGAAGCTTTGTAAAAAGCTGGGGGTGGAGCTGGAGAGATGGCTCAGTGATTAAGATCACTGGCTGCTCTTCCAGAGGTCCCAGTTGGATTCTCAGCACCCACATGGCAGCTCACAGTCATGGTTAACTCCAGTTCCTGGAGTTCTGACACCCTCTTCTGTAGTTGGAAGATTTCTTGTGTCCCAGCCAGCCAGCCAGCAGTCAGGACAAATCTCTCCCACTCGCGTCCCCCAAGTAAACACACAGAGGCTTACATTAATTATAACTACTCGGCCATTAGCTCAGGCTTATTACTGACTAGCTCTTACACTTAAATTAACCCATAATTCTTATCTATATTTAGCCACATGGCTTGGTACCTTTTCTCAGTTCTGCCTTGTCATCTTGCCTCCTCTGTGTCTGGCTGGTGACTCCTAACTCAGCCTTCCTTGTCTCAGAATTCTCCTTGTCTGCTTGCTTTGCCTATGCTTCCTGCCTGCCTACTGACCAATCAGCATTTTATTAAACCAGTGTACAAGGGCATTATCCCACAGAACTCTTCTGGTTTTTATGGGCACCAGGCACACAGGTGGTGCACAGATTAATATTCATGCAGACAAAACTCTCCTACACATAAAGTAATACAGAAAAATTTTTTGAAAGCTGGGAGCAGCATGAGTATTTGTAATTCCAGTTTGGGGGAGGCAGGAACAGGAGAATCCCTGAGACTCACTGACCAACCACTTTGGTATGCTTGGTAAGCTCCAGGCAAGTGAAAGACCCTGTCTCAAAGTGACAAGGTAGCTAGCACCTGAGGAACAGTCCTCTGGCCTGTACACATATGTGTATAGGTGTACTTGTGCACAGATGTGCACACATGCATGCATACACACACATGCACCCATGTACAGGTGCATTTGCTTACACACATGCACATGCACGAACACTCATGTGTGGTGGTATTGTTCCCCAAAATATTGTGCACCCTAATAAACTTATCTGGGGTCAGAGACAGAACAGCCACAATATTAAACATTGAGGATAAGCAGTGGTAGCACACGCCTTTAATCCTAGCATTCCAGAGGCAGAAATCCATCTGTTCAAGGATATAGCCAAGCATGGTGACTTATGCCTTTAATCCCAGAAAGCAAGCCTTTAATCCCAGGGAGTGATGGCAGAAAGAGAAAGATATATAAGGCATTAAGACCAGAAACTAGAAGCATTTTGGCTGATTAAGCTTTTAGGCTTTAGAGCAGCAGTTCAGCTGAGATTCATTTGGATATGGACTCAGGCTTCCAGCCTGAGGAAACAGGATTAGCTGAGGAACTGGCAAGGTGAGGTAGCTGTGGCTTGTTCTGTTTCTCTGATCTTCCAGCATTCACCCCAATACCTGGCTCCAGGTTTGTTTTTATTAACAAGACTCTTTAAGGTTCCTGCTATACACATGTGCATACATAATTGATTTGTAGATTTAAGAGCAAATTGGATGTAACTGAAGAGAATGGGGAGATGTTCTAGATGTACCCAGAATGCAATTAGGCATTAGTGCCATCAAGGTTGCACAGAGCAAGGACATGAGGAAGGAAGCCCTTGTACAGAGAGCTACAAGAAGAGAGGAAGTGGGAGACTGATGTTAGAAGAGGTCAAGGTTGACAATTGTGCACAAAACCAAAGGAAGGCAGTCTACCATCAATATAAGAAGTCCAATAAATCCCAAAGAAGATAACCAAAAAGGGATCCCATGTGTTTTACAAGGACAAAAGGATGACCTTCACCAGAGTCACAGAGAGAAGACATTTTTTATGCACTTTCCCCATTGAAACCAGGAAATGGGAGAATAATGTCTTCAGTGTGTTGAGAGGAAAGATGGGTCATTACAGAATTTTAGACTTATTAACCATGCCCCATACCTCTCTTGCTCTGCCTCATCTTTCTAACTTTGCATCCATTAACCCGTTTGAGTCTTTCTAATAGCTTCCAATTGTCCGTGGGCATTCTCCATCTTTCCCTCACTAATGATAGTCATTTTGAAGTTCCCTATCCACTCTTGTCATACGGTAAGTGCTCAGAGTCTGCACAGGTGATTTTATCCTATGATTGGGAGTCCCCTTCCTGTCCTGCATGCCTGGGCTTCCTTAGAGGATTTTGGTTTATCCATGAGTTGTAGGGTACAGGAGGCCCATTTGTGAGACGTGGTCCTCACGCAAAGAACAAAGCCTTTTAGAGATAAGTTCTGACACTAAGTAACATGCTACAGTTGAGTTCAGTCACTAACTACCGGAAGTCAACATGGGCCACCCCATTCCCCATGGTTGGGGGAAGGCTCTCCCTTCACACACAGGCTATAGGTCAAGGTGTCACCTGGGCCATCTGCATTTCTGAACAACTGGCTGGAGTTTCCATGGTAAGTTTCAGGTTTGATAAGCCGTGAGAACCACTTGTTGAACTCAGAGAGGCACTTGATGAGTGATTACAGGTTTGTTGTTGTTGTTGTTATGAAAACTACAGATCAAGACCAGCCAAAAGAGGAGGCACATGTCCAATGTCTGGGCAGGCCCTGGATGCAGCACATTTGGGCTCACTCCCCATGGCAGTAGGGTCTCATTTTTCTGGCACACCAGTGTGATCACCAACCTCAGAGTCCAGTAATGTGATTAAATCGCTAGCAACCCACAGAATCAGCTTAATGATCAAGGGAATTTATTTATTTGGGGGTTAACTCACAACCATAGGAGATTTATCATAGGGTCCAGTAAATCTAAGCTCTGTCCCACACTGAACAGCTTGGTCCAAGATCTCAGCATCCAAACCACAAGGTAGCCAAGAGAGAACCATGGACATGCATCTCCGGTCTTAAGGGTCCCTAGTGGCCATGCCATAGGGGCAGGTACCTCAAGGTCATAGGCAGATGTAACAGCTACCTGCTGTCTCACTAGGGGTGGTGCTTCAGGGTATGGTTCAAACAACCACCCACTACAGTCCAGAGATCTTTTTTAAAGATTTGTTTATGGGTGTGTCTGTGTGTGTATATGCCATGTGTGGGTAGATAACACACAGAGGCCAGAATTGGATCCCCTAGACAGTGATTTAAAGGCAGTTATGGACCACCATGTGGAACTGATATCAGGTCCTCTGGAAGAGCAGCAAGTGCTCTTATCTACTGAGTCATCTCTCCAGCCCCTGAAGTCCAGAATTTTTGCTGGGATTTTGTTCTGAAGGTGTTGCTGACTTAATCAAGACTATGAAATTAAACTCATTATTCCAGGCCACTCTTTCCCCCAGAGCTCAGGCTGGCCCCCAGCTTCAAGCCTCTAACCACATGGTTAGTCTCTCTAGTGACCAGCTCTTCTTCAGTCATCCGATCTTAGTGTAAACTCAGAAGTTAACTACAGGACTCAAAAATAACAAAGATGTTCCTGTTATTGGGAAGTTTCCCAGGATTCAGTCTCCCTCACAGAAATTGACCAAAGCCAATCTAATTTTTTCTTAGACCATTGTGTCTCAACTGTCTGAGAGCCCCCAGACTTACCAGACTCATCACTTTGACTGGGTTGGACCTCCATCTATCTGTAGAGCCTGTCAGATCTGTGTTCATCTCCACAGAGAAATCCTCTTCGGCCCCCACAATATTGCTGTTGTCCTCAGAATTTAACTTAGGACTAAACAGAAACCCTGTTCATATTTTGGAGATCCCTTTTTTGCATTTCTTTCTTCTGAATTTAAACAAAAATTAAAGTTGTTTATTGTATTTATTTAGCTGGGTATGGTGGCACATGTCTTTAATCTTAGGAGACAGAGGCAGGCAGATATCTATAAGTTTGAAGCCAGACTGGTTTATATAGCAAGTTCCAGACAAGCTATATGATAAAACCTATGTGTAAAACTCTGTATGTGTGTGTGTGTGTGTGTGTGTGTGTGTGTGTGTGTGTGTGTGTGTGTATGTATGTATTTGTGTGCCAGGTTACAGAATAAGGCTCAGAGATCAAATCCCCAGAACCCATGTAAAAAGCTATTGGCTAGGTATGGCAGCCTGTCTGTAGTCCCAGCAAGCCGAAGGTAGAGTCAAGAGATCCTAGAGCAAACTGGCTAGGTAGACTAGCTGAAGCAGCAAACAGAACTTTCAGTGAGAGATCCTGCCTCAGTATAAAGGTAGAGAACAAACAAGGAAGATCTGGTAGGATGTCAAGCTTAGGCCTCCACTCACACACATATGATAATATACACACATGCATTCACACACATGTGTACACACACACACACACACACACACACACACACACACACACACACACACACACACATATATATATATATATATATATATATATATATATATATATATGTGCACATATACAAACACCATAAACACATACATAAAATAGAATGAAAGGACAGGACTAGGGACATAGCTAGTGGCAGATCATGTATAAATTGAGTTCCTGACAATAATAATAATAATAATAATAATAATAATCAGGATAATGAGAAGCTAGAAATAAAGAATGGAAGAGAATATTACAGGAAAGCTGCCAGAGCTCCCTGTTGGTTATGCTGTCAAAGAAAGACAGAGTCACAGGGCTTTGCTAGGGAGTAAGATGCTCACCAGGGCCGAGGGTGGCTCAGTGATAGAGTGCTTGGCTCGTGAGAAGGAGACCCTGAGTTCTATCTCAACTGTCAGAGGTGAGTGGAGGAGCATCACTAAACAATAATGAATTTCCCAGGAACACAAGCAATCTAAATCCTGTGTTATTCATCAAGGCCCTCATCACTGCAAATATAAAGTCTCCTTTTTGTGAAGTAAAGTAGACAGATTCATAATTGCAGTGGGAGCTGTTACATAATTTTAAATAGCTCCATTAGAATAAGAAAGCACAAAATTTGATGAGTTAAATATCCAACTCATAGAGTTAGGAAAATAGTATTAAAATAAAGCCAGTGAACCAGAAGGGAATAAATAATAAAGAACCATCATGAAAAGGGGTGGATAAAATTAAAATAAAAAAATAGCAGAAAGGATCAAAAAAGCCAAATACTGATTTTTCTGAAAAAATAAAACCAGCAAAAGTCTGGCAAGAGTCATAAAAGAGGAGAAGATAATACACTTATCAAGAATGAAAGGGGAATTTAATTACCGAATCTGATGAAATTAAAATGCTCATGGAATCTTACTTTGGCAATACAGTTGAAAGTTCTGATGGACCAATTCATAGGGGAAAAAAAGTTTGCCAGCGTACATTCAGACAAACCTGACCATGGGGCGGAAGCTCAGCAGGGAAGAGCAGAAACTACTCCCCTAGAAGATCAAGTTTGGTTCCTAGCTGCCCATCAGGGGCTCACCACTGCCTACAACTCTAGCTCCAAAGACCCCATGCTCTCTCCTGTCTTCCCATGGGCACCTGCAATCATGTGCACATATCCACACACAGACATACACGTAATTAAAAGTAATATTACTCTTTGCAACAGACAGGGCCACTATAGAAAACCACAACCAATCAATATGCAGAGTTGTGGTGACCTGTCCCAGGGGATACATCTACAGAACACTCCCACACCTAAGGGTCAGGGAACATTGCAGGAGAGGGTCCAAAGATTATAAGGGCCAGAGGTTCAGGGACTTTTCTGTGAGACTGTCTCCTACAAATATCAGAAGCTACACCTATAAAGTCTCAGCAACATGACTGCCCAAATGTGAGCTGAACGAGGAGTATATCAGTGAACATGCCGAACTGTACTCAAGAAAGCCCATGAGGCCTCAATACACAAAGAACTAGCAATTGAGTAAAGCTGGGAGTGGGAGAAGTGGGTCCTCCCCAGGGAAAAGCACACCAATTGGTTGTCTAGGGCCAAATGGTTAGCCCTGAAAACACAGACAAGTAACATTATATAGATGCAACAGGTTATATTTGGGAACATAAATTTATATACAAATACATATATGTATACAATTACAATGAAAAAAGTCATGGCTTTATAGATGAGCAGGGAGGGGCATATGGGAGGCTTTGAAGGGATGAAGAGGAATGGAGAAATGTTATAATTAAATTATAATCTCAACCCAAAAAAGTAATAATAAAAATAAAAATTTAAAAATGCAATCTAGTAATTAATGAGAGAATTGGGCCAATCACTGTAAATTTTACCACCATGAAGGCAGCAGATACCGACGATGGCCCAGGGGATTCCAACAAGTACTGAATGAGCTACCCTTTTACTCCTGGATAAACTTTTCAGAACACAGACTACGTGTGTGCCCTCAGGAGGCCGATTGGAATTTGAGGCCCAAATCTAGGAAGACTGGCATGGGTGCTGGGTGTCACGGTGGTGCTCACCTGTGGTGCTGGGTGTCACGGTGGTGCTCACCTGTGATTCCAGCACTCAGGGGAGCCTGAGTCAGGAGGATACAACTAGATCTCAACAATAAAACTGAAAATGAAAAAGGATGACCTAGGAGGGAGAGAAAAGCCAGTCATTCATAGCTGTCAAAACCTTAAGCACAAAATAATGAACTAACCTTGTAGTCTATTTTTAAAAACTCATGAAAATCTGATTTCATCTCAAATTTTTGCCACTGGATCTCTCGCCATGTCTTTCATCACACAACGAAGTTTCAGTAGAAAAGTCAGGTGACTGGCTCAGGCATTTGGTACTTTCCTGAGTAGTGTTTCTTTCCAAAGGCTTTCTTTTCTGTGACATGAGGGAACTTCTCTACTGTCACACATGGTGTGGGACCTCCACAAAAAGTAAATGTAACTGAGCGTAAGGAGAGCCTGCCTTTTCACTGCTGGGGAAGAAAGGGACGGGTATGGAAAAAGGAGGGACTTGTTTTTGGATTGGTGTTGGAAGTATCCACAAGGCTGTTGGGAATGGTTGAAAGAACTTCCTTTGTCTCTGTGCTAACAAGGCATAGGACAGTAACCCATGACACCACAGTGAGCCCCTTAGTACCAAGAGTTCTCAACTAAGACTCACTGGAGGAATGGATGACTCCAGCCCCAGAGGAGAAAAAGAACAGTGGATCTGGAGTGCTGCTTCGTATGAGACAGTGAGACATTGCCACTGTGTGTACCCACCAGCTGGAGGGGTACACCAGATCTGTTGAGCTGAGAGAGATGGGGGAGTGTTCACCCTACAAACACAAGGACCTGAGTTTGATCTTCAGAACCATGGTTAGAAATAATTACTAGGAAAGCCAGGCATGGTGTTACATACCTGTAACCCCAACACTGAGGACACAGAGGCAGGAGGATCTCCAGGACTCTCTAGCCTAACTGGGGAGATCCAGCCAGAAAAACCAAGGTGGGTGGCGCCTAGGGAACAGCACCCAAGGACAACCCCTGGCCTCTACTTAAACATGTGCACATGTATACCTCCAAACATGTAGGCAAACATGTGCACACACAAAGACAAGAAAGAGATAGTGCTAAATCAGTAGTGGCATATTGTGGGGTCCTACCCAATGGAAACTTAGGTCTCCTGAGAAGGGACAACCTGGAACCAAGGAAAGGTGAGTACACTGCTCACCCGTTCCCCAGCCTCCCTTTTTCCCGGGGAGACAATCAGATGTAGGAGGGAGTCAAGTCAGGCAAGGACTCATTTATTTAAAAACAACAAGCTCTTTTAAAGCTTAAAAAAAAACACCAAAAACCAAAAACAAAAAAACAAACAAACAAAAAAAAAAACCCACAAAAAAACTGCCCGGTGGTGGTGGTGCACACCTATAATCCCAGCACTCAGGAGGCAGAGGCAGGTGGATCTCTATGAGTTCGAGACCCAGCCTGGTCTACAAAGTGAGTTCCAGTACAGAGACAAACCCTGTATTGAAAAAACCAAAAAAAACCAAAAAAAACCAAAAAAACCAAAATAAACAAAATAAACCCATCAAGGCTGGGTGGGGGGTAAATGTCCCATTGGGCCAATCAGCTTAAAGGTTCCACAATTATGCACCTAGTCTACAGTATTTACAGTGTTGTCCACTAGGGAATCATGTACTGACATCATCTTTCTTGACCTGAAGCTCCAATCATATCTTTTTGTAAACAACTTGGGTTCCACCCTCTACACTCTCCCTGGGGGCCATCTTTACTAGCACCTGGTCCATAGGCACCCCCACCACCACCACACACACAAAGCATATTATGTTTTCCCAAAGGTAGCCACTGCAATATGTGATGTATTTTCTTACTATGCTCCCTACCCTTGAATATGGACACATTGGCAGACATTATATATAGAATTTTTGAGGTTGGTCATAAAATCAGGGTGGCTCCACAGTGCTGGTTAGAGTACCTATGCAGGATCTGGACCCTCCATGGGGACTAAGTGCCCTGGGGTCACTGTGCCAAAAGAAAAGCCTGCCTAGTCCATCTGAGAGAAGCATGTGGAAGACCCCAGAGTGAGCAGAGGAAGAATAATGTGATGCTAGCCACCACTTGACAGCAGCTACCCACGAGCTCCTGAGCAGTGGTCACCTGCCTGCACCCTCCCTAAATACCAGCCCTACAGGGACACTGAGACATACTGGAAAATGCTTGTCTTAAGTGCTACTTTGGGGTGATTTGTTGCATAGTGTTAAATAATCTTCGTAAGTTGTGTAATGAAAACCTAAAGCCCAGCATGTTGTTTGGGACAATGTGACCAATGTAACAGAGAAGCAGCAGCGGGAAGGACTTTGAAGAGACACTGCGGGCAGCAGCAGAGGGCCTGTGTGAGAAGGTTAGTTGTCATCTGGAGAGCTCTCAGGAGGCTCTTACCAAGCAAGGAGGGAAAATGTTATTAGAAGTTAGACGCTAGAGGACCCTCCATCGGCGGAGGAGTTTGCCAGTGTTGGCTCTTGTCATAATACAAGAAAAGTGAAATCTACCAGATAAACTCAATTGAAGAGATTGTCAGGCGGAATGTTCAACAACCGTCCCCCGCCCCCCCCCCCCCCCCCCACACACACACACAGATGCTTCCTGCTTATGATAACACAAGCAAGGAGAAGGGCGAGCTCAAAGGACCAGCTGCCTAGTGGAAAGGTAGCAGGACTCAATGGGTTTGTAGATAAACTCGGGGATGGAAAAGGATGTCAAATTACATTTGGAGGCAAAGAACAAGGCCTCAGGGGAGAGGCTATATGATCCATTGTAAAACCTATAGGATTTGAAAAGGCCTTGGTGGGTAATAAGAGCCAGGAGTCAAATTTGATGAGGTGCAGAATATTTACATGTTTTAGAAACATTCCCCTACACAGTGGAGGAATTTTAATTACGAAAGGGCAAATAGTGGCTCCGCTTTGTAGGGAGACGCTTGGTGGACCTTACCTTATAAGGAAACAATTAAAGCTTACTTTGCCAGTCCTGGGACAGACTAATGCTGCTTGTCTCTTAATAGGCTGTCCTGAGAAAGACAGAGGGTCATTTCGGTGCTATTCCTTTGACAAGGTTATGACTGAGACCTTAAGAGGACACATCAAAGGCATTCAGGTTGAGGGGCATTCTACAGAATAGCTCTCCTGCTCTCTTCAAAAAATATCAAGGTCAAGAAACAGAGAAAGGCCAAGGAACTGTTCAGATAAAAGGAAACTAAAGAGACATAACAACTAAATGCACTCTGTGATCCTGGAATAGGAAAGAAAATAGCTCTAAGGACATGACTGGGGCAATTGACAATGCTCAGCTAGGGCTGTGGATAGGATGGTAGTCAGGCAGCAAGGCCGACATGTTCAATTACACTGGAGGAGACTGGCTTGACCTAAGAAGTGTGTGCTTGAGGTCAAAGAAACATGTTGCCTTATACTTGCTCTCAAATATTCACTCTGCAAATGCATAGCAACACATACTGTGTACGTGTGTGTGTACATAGAAAACTTAATAAACAAATAGGCCAAAATAGTGACTCTGACAACACAAAGTCCTTATCTATTCTTGCTATTTTTTCTAAGATTGGAATTGTATTTTGTTGTTGTTATTGTTGTTGTTTGTGTGTGTGTGTGAAAAGGATGGGGTCTCCAGTAGCCCAGGCTAGTCTCAAAGTCGCTACAAAATAGACAAAGGTCTTGTACTCATGACTCTCCTGCCTCCTCGGCCTCTCAGGCGATGGGATTACAGGTTCCATGGCATTGATCTCAAGGTAATCCTCCTGCCTCAGCCTCCCGTGTGCTGGAATTTAAGCATTGTATTTATTTTTTTTATAGAGAAATACTGAAAACCTTCTCTTGAGGACAGACAGACAGCCCTTCAGTTCCTATGTACCTTCTCCTGGGGGCTCAAGCAGCATTGCAAAGCAAGACAAAAGCCAGAGAGGAAGAGTGACAGCTGTCATTCACAAGTGATATGATTGTACAGGAAAGCCAGAAGACTGTTAATAATTGCTGGTATTGAGTAACTTATTTTATTAAAGGTTCTTAAACAAAATCAGCACACACAATTTAACCACACAGCTCTATAATAGCAACAGAGATTGGTAGGTTGGATGGATGGACAGACCAACAGACAGCTAGCTGATATTAGAGAATGCATGCTATATTTGAGAGATGGCTCTGTGGTAAAAGCACTTGCTGTCAAGCCTGAAGACCTGAGTTTAATCCCCAGGACCCACATGATAGACGAATAGAGTCCTGCAAGTTCTTCTTTGACCTCTGCACATGCATGTATACAGATGAACACACGTATACACACACAAAAATGTAAAGGAAGGAGGGTACTCATGGGAGTAAAAAATGAAAGCATTTCAGCTACCTGCAATAACATTGGCTGTCAAAAACACAATATTGGGCAATATGAAATAATCAAAAGATGTCTTTATAAATGAGTAAATGTTAAATAATACACATGAACAATCATCTTACTGTTATTTTACTTGTTACCTATAGTGTACAGATACTTAATTTCTACTGCAGCTTAATTTTAAATGATTTTAAATTTGTAGAAAATGCTCACATAGTGACTAGAAGGCATGTTTTCAGTGTCTCTCAAAGGTGACCAACAAACAAACGCCACTATGCCACATCCATCATCCTGAACAGCTGATGTACAAGTATGTTTGTTGGAAGGAAAAGTTGTTTTCAGTGCCATGTGAGGGTGTGGAAGACAGTTTATAAAAAGGGTATGCCCATAGGCTTACAATTTAAAAAGCACAGGAGGCAATATGAGCAATCATATATGGAACAAACATATATTGTTTATTTTGATTTATTGTTGAAGGACCTAAATTAATGCACAAGAAAGAATAGCACAGTCCATTTGCATAAGCTTTTCTCCACAGCTGTCATGATCCCCTAATGTTTCCTCACAATAAGCATATGCTACTTATATATATAAAGAAGGTAAAATCAGATGCTGCGGATGAGAGCAGAGGAGCAGGCCCCACCCCCATGAGCTCTGTTCAGCTATCCGCATGCTTGCTCATCACTTAACGTAGGCTTGCAGAAGCTTCCCAGTGTCAGAGTGGTAGCGTGGGGACCGTGAACAAGGTGTGGCCCTTAACTGTAATTCAGTTAGCACACATGATAATGCAGCACCCTATGTACTCAACACACGGTACAATACCCTTGGTAACATCAAAGATGCATCCAGAATCTCTAACATGATTGCCACCCCCTTGTTTTAGTTTGTTTGGGCCCCACCACAAAATACCAGGTAGGATTAAACCTCAGGAATTTACTCTCACATCTTTTGGTGGCCGGGTCCAAGATGAAGATGAAGATGGCAGGCACTGTGGGCCTGAGGAGGGCTCTTTTCCTACATTGTAATAGCTGCCGCTCTGTGCCTTCGTACTGGGGCAGAGAGAGAGACCTCAGCTTCTGTGTCTCTCATGTGGTGCTAGGGCAGTCTGATAACCCCACAGGGCTCTGTTCCCACCCAGATGACCTCCCTAGCCTGACATTATGTCAATCTAAGTCCAAATGCTGTCCCATCGGAGGAACGGACTGTCAACCTGTGAACTTGAGGCAGACACACTGCAGTCTGTGATAGCCTCTTCTGTCTCCCTTCCTCATTAAGAAGCACCATATTAAAGGAATGGAGAACAGTAAAGCAGAAAAGAAAAAGTCAAGGAGGAGAGACACCAGGATGGAAACAAATGTTGCTGTAAATCATGTATTTACCCCAGTGACTAGTCTAGAAAACAGTGAGTGAAGAATCTTATTTTTGACCGGGGGGGGGGGGGGGGGGGGGGGGGGGGGGGCTCTGTTCCTTCGACCACATTATTCTTGTGAAGCAAGACCTTATGGGCCTTGTATTTAATAGTTACACAGTAATAGTTACAGGTACACAGAGGATAGACTGACCAGAAACCCTATTACTAGGGATAAATGGAACATGGATGTGTGTGAAGCAATACATTGGAATTCAAGCAACTCAAGCCAGACATGGAGACACACACAGTTAGTCCCAGCACTTGGGAGGCAGAGGCAGGTGGATCCCTGTGAATTCAAAGCCAGTCTGATTTACACAGTAAGTTCCAGGACAGCCAGGACTATGTAGAGAGATGCTGTGTCTTTGTTAGGGTTTCTATTTCTGTGATGAAACACCATGAACAAAAAGTGAGTTGAGAAGGAAGGGGTTTATTTGGCTTACACTTCCACATTGTAGTCCATCACTGAAGGAAGTAAGGGCAGGCACTCAAGCAGGGCAGGAACCAGGAGGCAGGAGCTGATGCAGACACCATGGAGGGGTGCTGCTTACTGGCTTGCTCTACATTGCTTGTTCAGCCCATTTTCTTATAGAACCCAGGACCACCAACCCAAGTATGGCACCACCTACAATGGGCTGGGGCCTGTCCCATCAATCACTAATTAAGAAAATGCCCTACATCTGGATCTTATGGAGTCATTTTCTAATTGAAGTTGCCTCCTGTCAGTTAACAATAGCTTGTGTCAAGTTGACATAAAACTATCCAGCACACTCTGACTCAAAATACTAAACAAAACAAGAATATAAGAAACTCATTACACACTTCAGTGTCTCAACATGATTGATTTTATGTCCTGGGTCTCAATTCTTACCCTGAGACTGGACTTGTCCCAAGTTAGGACCACACTGTAGAAGCAGAGCTGTCTCTATTCACTGGGAAATGGCAGAGGGATCTCATCTGAAGTAGGGGGCACACATCTGTAATCCCAACACTTAACAAGTAGAGGGAGAAGGATCACCTGAGCCCCATCTAGAGCCCCTATCTCAAAAACACCAACAAAAATGTTTACATCCCAAACTGTGGATGATTTCTTATTCTTGCATATTTCTACTAAGTGGAGGGTTTACTTTATTGATTGTAGGTGGGAGACTTAAATACAGCCATTTCTTCCCCATGCTAACTGGTGGTTACCAGTAGAGCCAGGTTGGGGTGGGTTGAGGAGCCATAGATAATGGAAGCTGCTGAGAAGTTAGGAGGCAAGGAAAAGCAGGGGGTAGGATGGAGGGTCATCTGGGGCAAGGCTGAATCCACTGCCCCTTTCCTCATGGAAGACCTGAATCAACTCTCGGGGAGGCTCCAGGACCACACATTTTTTCTTTTTATTTACTTATTTATAAATATTTAAACAAATACTTACCCTATTATGCTGGGAATAGAACCGTGACCTTGGGCATGCTTCAAGCAAGTGCTCAGCTGAACTGAGTCCCCTGCTCTACAGCAACTCTTTCTAATGTGAGACGATGGCGATAGGGAAAGAATGTCACTGGGCTTTGAGGAGTGTCTACTAGGCTAGGGTGCCTGTTCTAGAGAGAGCTTGTGTTCCTTTTCTGTTGCTGTGGTAACAACGTACCCCAAACTGGCTGGGTTAAACAACACACATTTGTTTTTTGTTTTTTTGTTTTGTTTTTTGTTTGTTTGCTTGTTTTTTTCAAGACAGGGTTTCTCTGTGTAGCTTTGTGCCTTTCCCGAAACTCACTTGGTAGCCCAGGCTGGCTTCAAACTCACAAGGATCCGCCTGGCTCTGCCTCCCAAGTGCTGGGATTAAAGGGGTGCGCCACCACTGCCTGGCTCATTTGTTATTTTACGACTGGAGATTACAACTGCAAAATTGAGTTTTACATTGCTAGAACTAAGGTGTCCAGCGTCAAGGTCACCATGGGGGTTATTTTGGTGGCTCTGGGCCCATGACAAAGCCTGCTTTGTTCCTAACATAAGTTCCTGGTTTATAAGGCACTGTTCTGAGCATGGCACACCTGACTCCAGAGCCTGGAAGTTTCACAGTTGAGATGGGGTCTATGGGTGTTCCCATGGTGTTTGGGCCCCTGAGTAGATGGAGCTTGTTATCCCAAGAAGCTAGCTGGCCAGCCCTGCTGTGGCAGGCATCTTCAGGGACATTGGTAATGCTTATCAACTGTCTGTGTGTATCCTTACCATGTCTTCAGAGAAGCGAAATCTGTACAGGTAGAAAAAGGCAAAGCCCTGCTTGTAAGGCCCCTTGGCCATGGGAGACATCTTAGCCCTGCTCCCAACAGAGTCTCCTGTGAAAGCTCTTCACCTTCTTGGTGTTGAACTCAGTAATGACACCCCCTCCCTGGGTGGGTCCAAGATGGAGGCTTTGCCCTGTGCCCATGTCCAGAAAGGAGGCAGTCTTTGTCTGTAATTGGATCTGGAAAGTACACTGAACACCATTCCCTATGCTGTGAACTTGAAAGACACACAGCATAGAGTGGATGATATGAGAGCAGCATGTGCTGACTGTGGGTTCGACATTATGTACATGCTTGGTCTTGTGGCCCTACACAGCATAGAGCAGGACTGGGAAGAGCAACACTTAGGAGGCAGGGCAGAAGAGAACCATCCAGCTTCTGGAATGCCTCTGGCTGATGACTCCACCCCACTCTGATGTCTGCTTCTGTCTCAGTATCCACTCTGTCTCTGATGCTCCTGCCTCCCTTCTAGGAAGACTGGTGATGACATCGCTCTGCCTCTAGATCCTTCCTAATCACTCTGCAGGGACCCTTTTCTTCACAAGGAACCATACATCGAGCCTCCAGGCATCAACACGATGTCTGTGGGCAGCATTCTACCCACTGGAGAGCTGAGTTCTGGGCCTGCCTTGTCACCTCCCCATGCCGGAGTATGCTTGTTTCCCTTCTCACAGTGAATGTCCACCAACTATTCAAAGGCTGTACCGTGGTGACGGATGTCAGGAGGGAGCTCACCGTGGACTTTTCATGTGGCTCATCAGAACACGGCTGTGAGTGAGGGGCTGAGGGTTTGGGCCTCTCCGTTGCCGTCCCTAACCCTGGGTGGGCGCAAATTCAACCACAGCGGGCAGTTGAGAAAAAGGACATCTTTCCTCACTGGCCATGTCAGACTGTAGCTCAGAATTCAAGCCAACGAAGAATGCATGGCTCCCTCCATCCCTGTACATCCCCAAACTATTGGAGCACTGTTCTCATGGAGAGGTGTCTGGGGGTGTGGCTTGGACTTCTGTGTGGATGGGAGATGCTATGTGAAGCACAGTTTGAGCCCTGCTGCTTCCCAGCAGACCTGCAGCAACAGAAGTAGGGTTCCTGAGGGAAAGGCCCCCAAACTATAGAAGTCAGAGCTAGGGGTTCAGGCCCCGCAGCCTGCCCCTCGCTGCTGGGGCTCTTCTCATTCATATCACTGGAAGCAGGAGGCTGCAGCACTGTTTCTGGAAGAGGTGCCTTGTGATTGTGATGGTTAATTGAAGGGAATGTGAAAAGGTTGTTATGATTTGTGTGTGTGTGTGTGTGTGTGTGTGTGTGTGTGTGTGTTATGTGTGTTTGTGTGCATGCATGTTATTGGGGTGGATGTGTGTATCCATGTGTCTGTGTCCATATGGAAGCCAGAGGTCGAGGTCTTATGTCTTCCTCGGTTACTCTCTTTTCTTTTGCGAAGCCAAAGAGCCTGGAGCTCTCTGATTCAGCTAGGCTGGTTGGCCAGGGAGCTCCTGGGATCTGCTTGTCTACCCTAGTTCTGAGATTACAGATATGTACCACCATGTCCTACTTTTCATGTGGATGCTCCGGACTGAAACTGAGGTGCTCATGTTTACACAGCAATCATAGCCACTGACCAAGTTATCTCCCCAGCCCAGGTTAGTAAGATCTTGATGGAAAGGTATTGAACTAGTGTGAAAGGAAAGTCCACTGTAGCCAGTGGTGGGCAGGCATGATAGCAGCGGGTCAGCCCAGTGTTGGGGACCCATTGCTTTTTGCATTAGTTCTGAGGGGAAAAAAGTGTCAGATGCACACAGATCTTTAGCTGACTACCCAGAAGAGAAAATCTGGCAAGTCCAGGTCTGGGCACTGCCCACCAAGGCTTCAAGCCCTTGCAATCCTGGATAATAGGGAAGGATTCCAGGCCAAGGGTGATGATTGTGTTAGTGGACAAAATGTACAGAGCCCTGCATATGATCTGTGGCCATCTTAACATCACCCTCAGCCTGTGACTCTGCACTGGAGTATTGTGGATATTGCTCTGTATAAATAAAACACTGATTGGTCAGTAGCCAGGCAGGAAGTATAGGCGGGACTAAGAGAGAGGAGAATTGGGAGAAGAGGAAGGCAGGAGGGAGACACTGCCAGCCTCCACCATGACAAGGGAGATGTGAGGTACTGGTAAGCCACAAGCCACTTGGCAAAGTATAGATTAATAGAAATGGGCTGAATATAAGAGTAAGAGCTAGACAACAGTAGGCCTGAGCTAATGGCCAAGCAGTTTAAATAATATAAGCGTCTGTATGTTCATTTTATAAGTGGGTTGTCGGACTGACAGGGCTTGGCAGGGGCTGGAAAGAAGGTCTCCAACTACAAATGGTGCCCAATGGCTCGAGTTTCCACCTTAAACCTGCTGGCTGAGGTTGATGGGCTCTCCAGCATGCAGGTATCTTTGTGGAGGCTTTGGGGGTTACTGTGATCTGGGTGGAGTCATTGGCCTTAGGTCCACCTGAATGCTGTCTGGAAATACAGAGGCTCCATAGGAGGGGATACAGTTCCCTCTCACTAACTTTGTTTGTCCTGTGCATGATGGGTAGTTTAATTGTCAACCTGACACAATGTAGAATCCTGAGAAGAAGTCTCACAGAGAGGCTGTCTGGTCAGGTTGGCATGTCTGTGGGGGTTGTGTTTGGCTTCACTGATGTGGGAAGACAGAGCCTGAATGGAGACAACACCATTCCCTGGTGTGCGGCCCTGGACTATGGAAAAGAAAGCCATCTAGATGCCAGCATGTGTGCATTCTTTTCTCAGTTGCTTGACTGTGGATGTGACGTGTCTAGTTGTCTGAACTTCCTGCTTAATGGTGCCTCCCTGCTGTGCTGAACTGTGACCCAGAACTGTGAACTAAAATAAATCCTTTTCCCCCTAAGTTGTCTCTTGTTGGGGTATGCAACAGAAAGGAAACCAGACCCCTGGACACACGAGGGATACAAGCCCAGCTCTCATAATAAGTCTGTCCAATTGTGCCCTCCTGGATGGCAGGTTGTAGGCTTGGCTTACTGTAGGGCTACTTCATTATTTTGCTCTTCATGGTTCCTAGGCTTGTGCTCAGCATGCAAATACATATCACATGACTTAGTATATCACACATGACCCTTGAAAACTGCCCCATGGACGTTGGTCCAGTATGGCTAATGGAGCTCACAGATACTAGGCCAGAGCCTGGAGTTCTTCATGCACAGTGGCTTTAACTTACTGTTCCCTTGAAATCAAGTATGAGCAGAAAAAGTGCCTCTGCCACCCTCACAAGCCCTGAAGATCCACCCCCCCACACACACACATACACCCCGCCTGCCCTACTTGCCCTCAAAGCCTCTGAAATGCTAACATGCTGCATTTTCCCTGAACTGGTTTCCTTAGGTTTCCACTGGTTTTACAGCACCCTCGGGTGCCTCCAGTCCTCTTAGGGGCTGGTAAAGAATTCTCAAAATCATTTGCTTCCAACAGAAAACCAAATCTGCACAGCACAGCAGTTTTAGCTGCATTGGCAGAAGCATAAGAAAGAATGGGCCACCAAATCCAAGCTAGCAGACTGGGTGTCATACTCTGAGACCTTGTACTAGCTTCTCTGGGAAAAGAAATGCCTCCCCAAAGCCAATGTCGTCTTTGAGACGTTTAGGGCTGTGTGGGGGCTTTGAGCATAGCTGCAACCATACAGGGTTCTGTTTTACAAATACTTGTGTTTCTTTTCCTTTTTCATAGAACATAAATATTCTTACAGGTGAAGAGTGTTATTAAAACCAAAATTCAATAGAAGTCTGAGCAAGAAGCCTTGGGAAGTGAGCCTTTAGTGACAAGAATGTCACCATTTGGGGGTTGGGAAGATGGCTAAACAGTTAAGATTGTGTACTGTTCTCACAGATGATTCTCTTGCTCTCCCAGCACCCACATCAGGAGGCTCATAACTACCTGTAACTCCAGCTCCATGGGATCCGACACCCTCTTCTGCTTTCCAGGGGCACCCACACTTATGTGCACATTCCTAAACACAGAAGCACACATACGTATATAATTTTAAAAGTAAGACAAGCTGGGTGTAATGACTCACATGTTAATCCTAGTACTTGGGAAGTAGAGACAGGTGGATCTCTGAGTTTCAGGCCAACCTAGACTACATAATGAGACTGTTTCTCAAAAACAAAAGTTTAAAGTTTTAAATTTGTTAACAAAAATTTAAAAACTTTAAAAAGTCACCATCTGCTAAGCCTCTGTTCAGGCGTGCTCTCAGAACCAGAAATTCTTAGCCTGGATTGTGTGCTTTCTGGTTGCTTGACCTGGCACTGGAGAAGCAGCTAACCTCGGTTTCCCCATCTGTAGAATGATGATACTGGTGGTGTGTATCTCACAAAGTTAGAAGGATGAAATGAACCAGTATTCATAGAAAGGTGAGAACAAATCTTGGCACACAGTAAGCATTTGATCAGTGCATGCTTGATGAGATATTATGCACCCATGTGGACCAAGGTTGGTGGGTGCTAACTAGGGGGTTCGTGTCTAGAAAGGAGGCTGGAGAGGGAGCCAGTCGAGTGCGGTGCCTTGTGATGAACACCAGATCCTCACAGAGCCATGTGGGGACTCTTAATTAAAACATGGATTCCACTGCTAGCTTTTGTTGTTAATATTTTGGGTGAGTCATTTATCTCCCTCCGCCTTGGGGTATTTGTAGGGAATGCTGGATTACAATGACAAATAGGCTTCATAATTTCAGTGGCACAGCACAGTACAACTTTATTTCCTGCTCTAGGAAAAATGCTGGGCAGGTGTTCAGATCATGGAGGCAGCTGCCCTCTGCACAGTCATTCAAGAACCAGGCTGATCCTGGCTTTCAAAATCACACTGGGAATCAACATCCTTGGCATGGTGGGAAGGGCATAGAGGTGTGCCTGTTTGATGCTCTCAAAGCTGCACTTAGAGACAGCACTCAGCATTACCACAGACAGCTGATGGGCAGGGCATGTGATGATGTGGCTACACTGAATGGCAAGGGATCCTACATGTTATTCATAATGTGTCTAAGGAAGACCAAATCTTGCTAGATGCCTCCATTTGCTCATTTATGAAATTCCAGATGATGCTCTCTGTTACCCTGACTCACAAAGGTCATCATGGAAGCTACATACTCTAAAAGGTGCCAAGCCACCAGGGCTAGAAAGAACCATGTCAGGGTGGGAGCAGGGAGAGTCATTATCTAGAGTCATTATGAGGCTTTGCCTCAGGGAAGTGAGATCTGTTGACATCTGGGCATCATCTCTTTAGTGTCTCCTGACCAAATAAATTCAGCTCAACCAGTTTTCACATAGGAGGGGGTGACAGGGGTCCCATGACAAGTTAGATAGCTCTACCAGAGGAGCACAGGTATAAATTAGAGACAGTATAGTAAGAACTGCAGAATGGATGCATGCTGAATACAGACCAGGGCATCAGGACAGCTTCCTCAAGGAAGGAAGGAATGTGTCCAATAGGGAAAGGAGAGACCTAGCAGCCTGTGAAGATCCTGAAGAGTTTAAGTGAGAAAGTGAAAGCTGATGTGGCTGAATCCTGGCTGGAGAAAGCCTCAGGACCAGAGTGGTTGGTGTACAGGCAGAGTTTTGGAGCTTCTGTAAAAAGTCAAGGAAGCCCACCTTCCCATGGGAAAGGTGGCCGTTTTCTGGATCCATGGTGATCTATATTTAAAGCTCCCACTGAAGCATCTCATCTACAACCAATTCTGTATGTTCCACCATGTACATCACTAACCAAGTCCCCGAGAATGATAGGCAGATAGGGGAAAGGCTGTGCTCTGTGCTTAGACTAAATCTGATTGACAAAGGTCACCCTCGTTATCAGCACACACCATTTATTTGGGAGGAGCTAAGCATGTGAAGTATGTGTCTTCATAGGTGGATCCAGTGTTTCTTAGGAGTGGGAGGCAAAGACTAAGCATGGTCCAAGCTGCAATGCCAAGTGTCTGGCTCCTAGCTATGTACTTTGAGTTTACCATCTTATAGGATCATGCCTCTGTGCTTTCAGATATAGTCTTGGGTGTTTAACATGATTGTCTGTCAAGAATGCTCAAAATATCAGTCAGTAATGCAGTAAATTCTGTGTGTGTGCACACGCAAATGCATCTACATGCAAAAGAGAGACAGAAACAGAGTGAAAGAGAGAGAGAGACAGAGACACAGAGAGAGACAGAGACAGAGAAGTGCGGTGAGTGAGGTAGAGCATGATAGAATTGGCACTGACTGAACCCACCTGATTTGGGGGTGAATCTTTTTTCTCAGAAGTCATTTCAGGTAAGAGTGACCTGACTCTCTGAGACATCTAGCTGCGTTGATCTTCCTGGAACCATGACTAATTTTTGATTCTCTGGTTCCATCTACCAGGCATTAGCCAAAGCACTAAAATATACCCTCAATTTGCAGAGAAGTGGAAGGTGTTCAAACACAGAATCAAAATAAAGGATAATTTTTCATCCGTCCCTGAAGCCACTCATTTTCCAGCAGCATAGAAACAGAGTGGGCGGCAGTGGGGACATGTGGGGACTGCAGATCAGTGCATTAGTTGTCTTCCGGAGAGGACAGAACACACCAGTGAGCTTCTCTGGGCAGAGGCTGCAGCCAGGAGTCATCTCTGCCCACTGCTGTCATGGGGTCCTCGGCTCCTGTCAAGCAGCTTGCTGCAGGCAAAGGCACTGCAGAGATGAAGGGAAGCTGCTGGACCCTCATCTATTTGAGCCCAGCAAAGTAAGAAACCCCTCTGGGTCCCACACATGACACATCTGGGTTGACCCAAGAAGTTCTGCTCTTCCTCCCACTTTGTCTCACACACCTAACTTGGTTTGAGGTTGAACGTATGTGATGGGGCAATTCTCACGGACCTCAGAGGCTGCCAGGGACCCTGGGGAATCTGCACTATATTATGCCCCAACGTTAAGACCACCTTTGGCTGACCTTCTCCCTACCCTTCTAGTGATGGATCTTCCCTCAACCCCTTCCAGTATTTCTCTTTTTTCTGACTGTGTGTTTCAATGTGTTCCCTCTGAAGTTCCTATATTAGAAACCTCAGTAGTGCAGTAGTGTTGGGATATGGGCCCATGAGAGGTGAGTAGGTCAAGAGGTCCTGCCCTTGGGCATAGACTAAAGTCATCACTGCTTGACTAGGCTAGTTATCATGGGAATCTGGCCTTCTCACACCCTTTGATCTTCCATGAGACAGTGTGGCACAGGAGCTCTGGACAAGTGCCACACCATGCTTTTGGACTTTCTAGCCTCTAGAACAGTGCATCAAAGAAATCTCTTTCTAAATGACCTAGCCAGTGGCATCCTTTCATAGTAGGAACAAAACCACAAACAAAACAAAGGCCCAAACCTGCAGACTTAGGACTGGCTTTTGCCATCTGTAAATACATTCTTCTCTTCTTTCAAGACTCAGCTGAGGTCTACTGTCTATCTGTTCTCTGCCTGCTTCTTCCTCAGTATAAAGCCACTAGGATTCACTTGTAGAGGCTACACTCTGATGACTGTATCCCAATCCCCTCCCAATGGCCCAACCACTAAACACCATTCCTAGATCAAGTTCCCACAATGGAGATTAAATGTTAGTACAGGGAGCCTTGGGAGACACACTCAAACCTTATCTAAATCAGAGCAATATCAACTCTTGTTTATTTATGTATTTGACTTAAAAAAACAAACAAACAAACAGGATCTTACCATGGGTCCAAGCTGGCCTCCTACTCACTATATATCCTAAGCTGGCCTCAAATTCTCTTCAATCCTCTTGCCTTAGTCTTCTAAATTCTGGGATTATAAGCATATACCACCACACTGGGCTTCAATGTCTAGCTTTAATTAGCAAATCACTGCCAGAATTCAAAACTATTTTTCTGTAAAAAGCAGTGATTTTTTTCTTCAGGACCTTCTCTGTGGCTGGCTCATAGTTGGTGCTCGGTAGATACCTACTGAAATACTGATGTAAATGTTAACTTTTTCCCAGTATGGTACCAAGCATGCAATGCACACTCAAATAACAAATCTAAGTCCTTTAGATTTGAAGTGATTAAAAAGTTGAGTTAGTCAATAAAGTTTCTGTCACACAAGCCTGAGAATCTGAGTTCAAATCTCCAGCACCCATATAAAAGTTGGGCATGGTTGCATATATCTGCAACCCTTGTACCATGAGGAGTGGAGACAGGTGGGTTCCCCAGAACTCCTTGGCTTGTCAGCTTATCCAAATCTGTGATCTCCAGGTTCAATTGAAGATCCTGCCTCAAGAAACTTGGTGGAGAGCAAATGAAGACATCCTGGCATAGACTTCTGGCCTCCACATAAGTACACACATGCATATATAAATTAAAAATAAATATAACTCATTTTTTAAAAAAGAGAATTATGCCTCTCCCTTCTAGTGGGAGAGGTAGGCTAAACTGGGGTTCCAAGAGACAACATGGCTTTCCATTCTCCTGGTACTCTATTGATGGCTGTGTGGCCTCTGACCCTAATCATCCCAAATCTGGATTCCGTCAACTGAATGACAAGGGGTTGTGCATGGGTCTTGTGATCTCTGTAATTCTCCACACTGTTACTTTCGTTGCCTGAAGAGGTTCATTAGGACTGGTGCTTTTTAGCTGGCTATTATGCAGCTGAGACACAGCCCCTTGTTAGTGACAATGGACTCATTGTTGAGACCACAATGGTTACCTATGACTATGGAGAATGGAGACCTAGAGGCTGCTGAAAATGACCAGCAAATGGGAAAACCATGGATCTAGAACTGAGGAGTCTTACCAGGCAGGGCATCATCATCGGCTCCTAATTTAGCTTGCTCTGATTCTCCCGTAAGCAGCTCTTTTCTCACACTGAAGAAGGAAGGAGCTGCATTGGAGTGGTGCCCTGCTCTGCCAGCCTGACATGCACAAGGGCAGTGTAGAGGAGGGACCCAGCCCTCCTGGAGCACAGAATGTCAGGCTCTGCTCTTGGCCAACTCTGTGTAGGCTACAATGTCGATAATGAGCTAATTCTCACCGAGAAGGAAATAACCAACAAGCACCATTTGCATTTTTAACCAGAGGGATGCATAATTCATAAAAGTCCTTCAGACATCAGGCCAACCCTGGGCCTGTCTGCCGAAACAGCAGAAAGGCTGTAGCATCCGTGGGCTCAAAAGAGTGTATGGAGCAGACTGACAAGGCAAAGTTTCAGAGGCCTTTTTGATCTATGGGCTTAGTGGTAATGGTTCTGTTCAAAGATCCTTAACAAAATCATCCATAGGTAGATTAGCAAAATGTAGTGCTTCCAAAGGGTTTAAAGAGGACTGAGTCCAGGGAAGTCAAGTTCAGTCCTGAAAGGTAAATTCGCCAGTGGGTCTAAATCAGGGCTTCAGGTGGGTGATGCCCTCCACAAGATGGGTAAGGTAGGTGGGATAGCCAACAAGTATGAAAGGAGACTGTACTAGATGTGACCTTCCTGTGTTCAGCTCTCTACATTTTATGCACTGCTAGAGCATATAACTGACCTTGGGAGATGTCCATGGAGGGTTCTCTGTGTGCCAGCTTTGTATCAAAGAGGTGTGGGTGAATGTAAGTTCAAGTTCCAGAGTATGCCTGTTGATGATATTCTCTGAATGGTAGTCATCCCATCAACTCCTTGGGGCTGACCCTGATCTTTTCTATTGCATAGACAAAGGCAGACAGTGGTCCTTTACCTTTACCTTTCAGCCACCTTAAGCCTTTATTTTTAGGCTTTGGAAACTCCAGAGGATAACAGGGACTTTCTTCCTACACTCTAAGTGTCCCCCCATCATGCTTATGACTTTCTGCCTTGTGCCCACAGCTATCCCCCTGTGTCCCTCCTGCAACTCCCCATTCTCCACAGCCATGCACTCTGTCTTTCTGCACTCTGGACCTGGATGGTCTGCTCTTAAGTCTGCTGGGGCTGCTGCTTTTTCTCACTGCCTGGTGTTCATGCAGGTAGCCCAGAGAGATGGTCACTAACTGTCCCATCTCCCAGGGCTCCCACTTCTTCTACAGCCAGCATCTCAGAGCCAACTAGAAATGTTTGTTTCCTCTGGTGATCTGATATCAAGACATGAACATCTGACTTGGTAAGCACTGAATCCCAAGTGCCTGGGGTACTGATGTCAGATGAACGGACTGAAAACCATCATAGAATTACTTGCCACTTACTGAGCACATAGTTGTACGTTAGGCTCCATATATTGGCATACTCAATTGTCCATCACACCAACCCCACATGACTGGTGCTTAATGCTTACCTTACATGCAGGAAAATGAAAACCAGATGAGAGGAACTGTAGTTGGAGATCTTCTCTCCAGGTGCCACAAAGCCCCTACGGTCCCATAACCCACGTATAAAATAATCACTCAGATGCTTATATTACTTATAAACTGTATGGCCATGTCAGGCTTCTTTTTATCTACTTCTTTTATCTTAAATTAACCCATTTCTATTCATCTATAACTTGCCATGTGGCTCGTGGCTTACCTGTACCTTACATCTTGCTTGTCATAGCGGCGCCTGGCAGCTCTCTCCGCCTCCACCTTCCACTTCCCAGACTTCTCCTTTCCGTTTGTCCCACCTATACTTCCTGCCTGGCTACTGGCCAATCAGTGTTTTATTTTAACCAATCAGAGCAACACATTTGAGATAGTTGAACATCCCACAGCAAGTAACCATATAAGTAATGCCTGTGAGTAAGCATTATAGCAGAGTTTAGACCCAGGACTACATGACCTGGGAGCCCGCACATATTCTCTAAAGAATAAGTGAAAATTTGAATATGTTATCCACTGTCCAAACTCTGGCATCCATGATTCAGTTGATCCTGCTGGCCTTTCCTGTCATTCTCCACCCACTCAGCTCCAGTCATGGATGCAGAATCAGTCATTAAGAGTTCTCCTGTGTCGCCTGCATTTTCCTACAGGCTGCTCCAACAAAATACCGTGGGCTGGGTAGATTAAACAACAGAAAAGCATTTTCTCACTGTTTTGGAGACTGCAACTGTGAGATCATGGAGCCAGCAGGATTGGTTTCTGCTGAGGTTTTTTCCCTAGGGCCATATATGCTCCCTTCCTGCCTCATGTTCATCTGGCCTTTCTTCTGTAGACACAAAGGGCTTTCAGGGCCTCTTTTTCTTACCAGGGCACCAACTTATTAAATCAGGACCCTATCTTTATGACACCATTAAACCTTACTTGCCTCCTAGAAAGCCAGATTCCAAATGCAGTCATATTGATGGTTAGCCTTTCAACACTTGAATTTGGGAGAGACACAACAGAATCTAAAATATGTCAATCATACCCAACTGGGTTTGTTTGTTTGTTGTGGTTTTGTCTTGTTGCTGCAACAAAATGCCTGACAAAAACAACTTAAAGGAACAAAGGGTTTATTTTATTTCTACAGTTTGCAGGTACTTCCCATCATGGTGGAGAAGGCATAGCAACGGAAGTGTGAGGCGGCTGGTCACATTGCAACCACCGTCAGGAAGCAGAGAGGTAGAAAGTAGTGCTCTGCAGGACATTGCCAGTTCTGCTTAATCTGGGACCCCCCAGCCTAATGTGTAGTTCTGTCCATATCCTAGGTGAGTCTTCCCACCTCTGTCAACTTAATTCAGATAATCTGACATAGGCCTGCCCAGAGGCCTACCATCTAGGTGATGCTAGATCCTGTCAAGTTGACAGTATTACATACCATCACACTGACTGATTATGGTAACAAAAATAATAGTTACCAAATAAGTGTTTCAAGCCTTAATGAAGATAGAAACTTAAGAGTTTGGGATCATGGACTCAGTATGCTGTGTGCTCTCTTAATGGTGAAAGTGGCCTTTGGAATGGATTCTGGATGCCCCCATTGAAGCCTCTTGGCTCTGAAGGGCCACTGGGGCAGACACATGTTAAGAATGTGTCAATTAGGTAATCAATTAGCTTAATTTCAGAGTGGCCACAAGGGAAAGATGCTTCTGAAATTGTTTAGTCTGCAAGTCACATCAGAGAGACATCTGCGTCAGCATTCTATCATGCTCCAGCCTCCTGAGTTTAGGCAGGGTATGAGAAATCTGGAAGAGGTCCAGAAATTAACAAGGCTGGATGGAGGGGGAGAAAATGAGGCTGTGTGTGAGAAAAGGTAATAAGAGGTGTGGGCTTTTTGTTGTTTCAAATCCCAGGGCCTAAGAGAGTCTGGCAAATAGGTAATTTACTCTCTTCTTGGGGGCTAAAGGAGGAATGCGGACCAGTTTTCTCAGAAAACTTAATAGGAATCTTGGGCTCCAGCCCAGCAAAAGAGCTAATGTTGGAGGGTGCAAATAAGCTGCCATTTAGACTTTTAGCATGACTCAAGACTGAATTGGCCAGCAAAGGAATCACACCCTGTGGTCTTGTCCTGTAGCTACCTGTTTTGAAAGGTTTGATATGAAAGGAGGTTCCAGACTTTGTCTCCCCAGATGGAATTCCTGCCCCAAGTGTCCTGGGGTAAACTCTAGGGATCCCAGGAACTGTCTACTCTGCTTTGCACAGTGTCCCCTAGAGTTGCTACATCTTCACCATGGGAAGAACTTGACAGAGGCTGGGAAAGCTGAGAATGTAGCTCTGTTTGTAAAGCACTTGCCTAGCATACAAGAGCCTTCAATCCTGGCACTGCACAGACCAAGTATGACTGTGCACACTTAAAATCCCAGCACTTGGGAAATGGAGACTGGAAGATCAGAGGTTCAAGACCAGCCTTGGCTACAGGAAACAGAGTGGATGGGCAAGTGGGAGAATGAGTGCAAACGAGCCTGATGTGTGGCCGCACCTCCTGGCCTTGTCAGCCTCTTTGGGGACGGGTAAAGGATGCACAGTTTCTTATTGCTACCCTCAGCAGCCTGTCAAGTTCCCCTGGAGTTTTAGAAAACTTGACAGTGGCCAAACCAGGCTTTGTAGCATTGACACTGCAAAGAATTTTGGGATGAGCTAGTTTATGAAGCACAGTTGGAAATTTTATTAATAAGGGCTTAATCACAAGGATTGGGAGAAAAAGGAGTACTCAGAAAAAAAAAGAGAGACACACCTAAGTGAAAGCCACAGCTCACTGTTTTTACAGTGACCCTATTGTAGCATTTGGGTGGGTTTTGAAGCCACTGTCTTATGACTGAGTGATTCCTTGGGGGCACCTGACTAGGCTCTATTTGGTAAGACCAACTCTAGCCCATGGGCATTTAGGAGCATAGGATACATTTGCTGTAAACAGTGAGTTTTGTTTGATAATTAGGCAATGTCTTTGGAAAGGAATGAGGCCCTATCCAAAATCACACACAGTTGAGCCTTAAGTCTGGGTCATGGGTCATTGCTATTTTAACATCAAATATCTGTCTATAGAAGGCATGTTAGCTGTGCATTGGCAGCTGTGTTGGAGTTCTGTTTCTCAGCTGGTGAGAGGCTTCCATCAGACTCCAGGAGGAGGGACTCTTCTCTCTCTAATACCTCTATAATTTCCACCTTTCAAGCCTGTCTGAGCTTCTCTCCTCTTGGGATAACATGAAGTCTACCTACCTGGAGGCAGGAGATCACACCTGGATGCCAAAATGTCAAGGGACCTTACTTATAAGTAATGGGTGCAGTATCCTGCCTGACCATATTGTGGCCTTACTACAAAAGAGAATTGACTAAAAGCACTCACTAAGACATTAATAGGTAAATAAAGAGTTAACAGAATCCCTTTCTTGGAGTTAATTTAGAAAGAGTCTTATAGGATAATGGGCAATAAATGGAAAAGGAAATAATGTTTCTAGAGACTCATTTTTCTTTTAAAACATAGCAGATTTATCAAAGAGATGCAATTGTTTCTATTATATCACTCAATTCTGTGACTCTACAAAGATGTTTTATCAAATTCAAGCTCATTTATTTTTCTCCATTGACAGATAAAATTGCATGTGTTTCTCCTGTATTACATGATGCCTAGAGGCACATAGGTATTGTAGAGTGATGTCTAACTGGTGCCTCCAATAGTCACCATGCTTGTGTGAGAACACTGAACTTCCACCCTCTCTGCATTCCTCAACATCTACTCCTGAAACCCAGCTCAAACCAAGGCACCTGCACAATGATGGAAGGTGTGTGGCAGATTGTCCCAAGTCCTGCCTTTGTGAGGCCTGTGATTCCCATCAGATGGGATTTCCAATAGCCAAGGACAACCCAACTGTCTTCAGCAAGGAGGAAGTGATTTTTGCCTGGGAAGTCCTGTGGTCCCTGGCTGGAACATGGCTGGATAAAATGATCCAGCCATGTTATCACTGGGCTGGATGCTCATCAGGGAAAGCTGGGGATGATCCCACCCACATGCTTCAACCCAATCCATGAGGTTCTTGAGATGGACCAGCTTGGGTCCTGGCCTTGAACACCTACTCAACAGAGGAAGGAAGGCTGGCCTCAAGAGTACAGATGGTAGGTAGCAAGAAAATGGACCTACACACCCTCAGCCAGAAAGTGTCACCTGTCTGTGCAGGCTCAGGCCTGCCCTGCTCAGTGAGCATCAGAGGCTCTGATGCCCTGACCCTCCTGACCAGGTCAATCTTCTGCCTCTACATTATCTCTGCCAGGGGTGGAAACATGCCATCTCTTCCCATCAGAATCCATCCCTCCCACCCTTTGTCCTAAGTACCCAATTGGTTCTCTGTTTTCCAAAATGGCAGCTTGTTTCCAACTACTCCATAGTACAATGGAAAAAGCTATGTATACAGGACACAGGCACAGGTACATGATCTAGGTGAGTCTTCATAAACAACCCCATTTCAAAGCCCCTTTTCTGAGAGAGTCCCACCCTCACCTGCCTCTGACCAGTGCTGAAGCTGAGCATACACTCTCCAAGCATAGCAACCTCAGGGTGGTTTCTCTTCCTAGAGAACTACATTCTCTGGGTGTGTTGCTCACTTTCTGCTGCTGTGGTAAACTACCAGAGGAAACCAAAAGATTCGCTTGAAGGTGAAAGATTTACTGTGGCTCCAAGTTTCTTAGGTTTCAATCCAAGGCCACCCAGAAGCATTGTTTTAGGCCTGCAACAAGGCAGAAAGCCATGGTGACAGGAGTGTGTGGAAGGAGGAGGCGGCTCAGTTCTTGACAGCCAGGGAATAGAAAGACATAAAGATGAGGCCAAGGGCAAGATAAAGCCTTTAGGGTCATCTCCAGTGACTCGCTTCCTCCAAACAGGTCCCACCTCCCACAGTTCCCACCGCCTCCCAACTGCTCTGTTCAATTACAAATCTATCAATGGGCCAATTATTGATTAGTTGATCCAATCTCTGCTTAAACCCCAGCTCTGAGCATTGCACTGGTTACCTGGCTCTTAGCATGTGTTTGGGGGGGAACATTTTTTTTTTCTTACAGATAAAATTGCATGTGTTTCTCATGCACATAGGCATTATGAGGAGCTTGGATCTGCTTAAGGCAGATCTCTCACCGCGGAGTTCCCATCAGAGTGTTCCTGTTAGCACGCTGCACATGTGCCCACTGGTGCCCCAGCTCAGGAGGGACAGGTTGAGCCACAGTAGTTCCCTGGGTTTCAAGACGAGAGGGAATGCCCATCTCCTCTCTAGTGTGTGCTGTTCCCATTCCTTGTTTTTGAGTCCTGGGACATTATCCAGCCTCTGGGCCTGTCCATCCCCACACGCTCTTCCCCCCAACCTTGCACTCTTCCATAGGAAATACAGCCTTGGTACCTAAAGAGAAAGAAGGCAGGTAGGGAGAGCAAAGGAAGAAGGGCAATAAGAACAAAACCCCAGCTAAAGAAGTAGGGAAATTCATTATTCTGACTTCTTCCCAGGCTTGTTTCCCCGGAAATCTGTTTTGTAGTGTTCGTACTTTTCAACACTGAGCCTACAGTTTACTTTAACATCTTGCTTATATCAAGTAATTTCACGCAAGTGTGTGTGTGTGTGTGTGTGTGTGTGTGTGTGTGTGTGTGTGTATAAAATTGACTCCCAGTTTCTCTTATGCCCTCACTAGGGCTAACACCTACCTATCCTGCCTAAATATTACAATTAGACCTCCAGTGAAGTACATGTGACTGACAAGGTCGGAGGCTCCGTGTTCCCTCTCCCTGACAAGGAGATCCTAGGGATGACTTGTTTTGAATTCTCACTCCTGATGACGCCTCTTAGGGCTGAAATGATTCTTGTTAAACAACACAATTTTCTATGAAAGACAACTTGCTGGGAAGGGAGGAATAATGTCTGGAATAAAGCATAGTTAGTTCTTGTATAGAAAGTGTCAGCAGGGCCTGGGCACTGTTATTATTGCCATTACCCTTCTCTGAAAGGCTTGAAGCAATTGCCATTTGAAAAGGAAAGGCACCCCTTAGGTTCTACATGGCTCAGTTGGTGTAGCAGACCAGGAGAAGCACCCCACTCATACAGGCTGACTGTCACTTAGCACCTGCTTCCTGAGGCTAGCCCAGCACCTAGCCAGGTGTCAGGTGCCAGGGTAGGGGCAGAAGGATGAGGTCTGTGCCTGGGTTGTTTGGAAAGGAGTTTTCTGTCTGGGCAGCTGCTAGTGCCCAGTTCCTGTATATCTAAGAAGCAGTGGGCAAAGTCTGGCTAATGAAACAAAAATCCTGGTGTGGAAATGGGTTGTGGGCCTTAACAATAATCAGAACAAATAGTAGCATTTGATAAGCACCATGGGCCAAATTCAATGCTAGGAATCAGCAATTGGAGCTTAGTGGCCAGAAGCAGGAGAGCTTGCTGTTTGCTTAGGGGACATTTGTCCCACCTGACCAGGGAGCCCAGAATGCCAGGCTTGATTCTGCAAGTGTTTCCTTTCTTCTAGGTATCGGTACTTTGAAATGTAATAATCCAGCCTCGCTGAATTATATGACTCAAAGAAGCACTCCATACAAAGGTCATTGTTAATGTTGCTCTTTGCTTGAGGTCAGACAACAGTATCCTTTGTAATCTGACTTTCCAAGCTAATACATCTTTGTCGTCATCATCTTAGTTTCTTTCCCTGTTTCTGGAATAAAATACTCTGACAAAAACAGCTAGAGTGAGAGGTGCTCATAGCGCAAGGGTAGAGTCCCTCCTGGTGTGGAAGTGACAGTGTCAGAGGCTTGGAACAGCTGGCCATATCACACACATGTACTAAGGAGACAGAGAAGAATCTTTCTGTCTAGACGGTCCAGGATCCCATCCAGGGAATGATGCTACCCACACTGAGTGGGCCTTCCTACCTCAGTAGATGCTGTCGAGACAACCCCCAAAAGTGATTGTAGGTTCTGTTAAGCGGATGCCCTAACCATCATAGACACCAATTCAGCCGATACCACAAAGCACACAAAGATATTTTTAAATTACTATACGACATCAACAAGTGTCATCATCTACAAATACATTTGGACAATTACAGGCCTTTCTTTTCCACCCAAGTTAAGAAAAAACCAGCAAGCATTTAGTGTCATGTGTAGTTCTTACTTCTTGGTCTGTGGATTTCTAATTTTTTCCCTAATGTGGTCACCATACTGTTTCATTTAGAGAACATATCCAGAACCTTAGATCTTTAGAGGCATAATGTCAAATTGCCATTTTGAAAGGCTATTTCAGCTCACATCCCCACCAGAAATGAGAGTTAATGTCTTTCCTCTCCACCTCCACCAGCCCATCTGGGTATTAGCATTTCTAAAAAAAAAAAAAAAAATCACTACTAATTCAATAATATCGAAATGGTATTTCATTGTCTCAACTTGCCTTTCTTTGATTATTGATGGTGGTGAACATGTTTTCATCTGTTTATTGGAACCTATATTGATTGTTTTGGTAGCTAGCCTGCCTCCTTGTCTTTTTTCCTTTGATGAATTTCCCCCTTTTCACTACTGGTTTGTAAGATACTGTGGTCTGGGGGTGTTGGTTGTTGGTTGGTTTAATCTATTAAAGACCAGCTTCTCAGCATCCAATTTGCAAATACTTTCCTTTGTTAAGTTTGTCTTTTACTTCTGGCACATGGAATATTATAGAAGGGTTTTTTTTTTCTATTTTTAACCAAAATTTTGTTTTCCCAGTACAATATTTGAATTCATTTATATACTTAGAAGTACTTTCCAAATTATGATGGTTGTTGCATGTAGTGGTGCATGCCTGCAGTCCAGCACGTGGGAGGCAGGAGAATCAAGAGTTCAGTGCTATCGTGGGCCATATAGACAGGAGCCTATCTTAAAAATCAAAACCAAAAACCATGGCTTAGCCATGGTTTTTAATATAGGCCAAACATTATTCTGTGTATTAAGATGAATATTAAAATCGGTAAATTTTGAGTAAAGCAGATTACTCTCTGTGTGAGTGGGAATTTTCTCATTAGTTGGAGACCTTAATGGGAAAATAAACTGATCTCACACAGGAGATACGGCTCAGTGGGTGAAGTGCTTGCTTTGAAAGTCTGAGGACCTGTGTGGGCATCCTCGGCACTATTGTAAAAGCCAGCATTATGGGTGAAGCTCTGTAATCCCAATGTTGGACAGGAGAGAGGCTGCGAGGCAGAGACCAGTGGATGCAGAGGGACCACCAGCAAGCCATCCTAACAGGAACAGTGGGCCCAAGGTTCAGTGAGAGAGAGCCTGTGTCAGTAAGATGGAGAGTGACTGAGGAAGAAACCCCATGTTGACCTCTGTCCTTTACTTGTACAGGCACAGGTAAGCTCACCCACACACATGCGCACTGACACACAAAGAAAAAGAGGACTGATGTCCCCCGAGGAAAAGAGAGTTCTGCCGTCACACAGCTTTGGACTTGAGCTGTACCAACAGTTCTTCCTCGGGTCTTCACCCTGCCAGTCCACCCGGCAGGTCTTGACCTTGCCTGCTTCTATAATCACATGAACTAATTCTTCAAAATAGAGCCATTCTATCACTCAACTCCGACCCTCAAGCCCCTCTGCACCAAATCCATGTGCTGTTGAATGTGTTTTTCTGTAGAATCCTGACTGATGTCCAAACCAAGGATTGTATATTCATCTATATAATTTCTTGTGTGTGTGTGTGTGTGTGTGTGTGTGTGTGTGTGTTTATGATGGTGGTAACTGAATCCAGAGCCTTGTACATGATATCCAAGTACTCTACCACTGAATTACACCCTCAACTTTTATCTGTATCTCCTCTTAGCACTATTGTACTTTGGTTTTGTGCATTTTTTTCCAGATCATAAAGCAGTAAACATTTACTGTCAGGGATTTCATTTGATTATCTTTCATGAGGTTAACTAGATTCACTGGCAGCTACGAAACTAGATGCATCTATTTTTTCCATTTGAATTTAAATAATTTTAACATTTTCCACAGAGAAATGTCATTGGAATTTACTAGAATTGTGTTAATGCCGTGTGTGTGTGTGTGTGTGTGTGTGTGTGTGTGTGTGTGTGTGTGTTTGTATTTCTATTCATTTCTCTTGCCATGACAAAACACCATGACAAAAAGCAAGAGAAAGAGTTTATTTTGGCTTAAAGTTCCAGAGGGATACAGTCCATCAAGGTAAGGAAGGTATGTGAGACTGGCTGAAAGTCTCACATTTCCTCCACACAGGAAGTGGGACCAGGGAGACACAGTCAGGAAATGGGCCAGACTCTAAAGCTCTCAAAGCCCACCACCAGTAGCACACTTCCTCCAGCAAGGCTCCACCTCCTAAAGGTTCCATAGCTGACAGCGCCACCATCTGGGGACCAAGTGTTCAAGCTCATGAGCCTGTGGGGGACATTCATCATTCAAACCTCCACAAGGTTTTAGGTGGAGAAAATTATAAACTCTTTACTATTCTGAGGTGGTTTACCCATTCAGGAATATAGACTCTCTCCATTTAGTTACATCCATAGTTTTAACTCTCTTGTCCTTTATTGTTTGTGTGTTCTGCATATTTCACTGCTGTGTTATACTTTGGGTACAGTTGGATTTTTTTTGGCTGTCATATTTTGCTTTTATTTTGTTCTGTGAGTTCATATTGTAAACAGAGTCTTATAAAATTAAACTCCCTGACAAGTTCCAACAGTGATGGTTTGAATTGTAGATTTTCCTCAGAAGACAATCATTTCTCTCTCTCTCTCTCTCTCTCTCTCTCTCTCTCTCTCTCTCTCTCTCTCTCTCTCTCTCTCTCTGTCTCTCTCTTTCTCTCTCTCTCTCTGTTCTTTTGACTATTGATTTGTTTCTTATCTAATTGCAATGGCTAGATGTCCTAGTTTTTTTTTCTGTTGCTTCTATAAAACACTGACCAAAAACAACTTAGGGAGGAAAGAGTTTATTTGGCTTACAGCTTACAATCCATCCTTGAGGGAAGTCGGGATGGGAATACAAGGCAGGAACCTGGAGGCAGGAACTGAAGCAGAAGCCATGGAGGAGTGCTGCTTACTGACTTGATTTCCATGGCTTGATAATTTGCCAGGGATGGGACCCCCCACAGTGGGCCTGGCCCTCCCACAGCCATCAAGAATTGTTGCCTGCAGGCTAATCTGGTGGAGGCCATGGCGCAACTCTGAGATCCCCTTCCCCAAGGTATATCAAGTTGACAAACACTAACTGTAACACTAGACCTTCCAGAAAACAAAGCTGAGGCACATGACCTTCTGTTGTAGACATTCACTGTTGGGGTGCTGTTGGCATTAACTTTATCCCAAGGAGCAGACTTTGCACTGGGAATGACCCTGAACTTGGCCTAGCACCTGTCCTCCATTGGCCCAGAGAAACTTGTAGGTCTCTAACCATTGAACCATTGGTGTGCTGCCAAAGTCATTGTGACTTCTAGAGCCAAGATCCTCTGCTCAAGATCAGACATTCTCCTTTCTATCTGTAAAGATCTGGGGAGGTTACTTACCCTGTAGTGTCTGGCTTTCTTCACCATTTGAGTTTCTTTTTATCCACCTCTCACGTCCATTGAAACACTAGACCTTGAATCCTAGAATTCATTCATGTGAATAAACCTTAGCATTTCCCCCATTTTTTTCTCTACATCTACCAATTCTTGCTTTCTTTTACCATCATTATTGTTATCGATTTAGGGCCAAATAATTTTAAAAACAACAACAAACCCCTTAGTCTTTAATTTCAAAATTGTTGACAGTTTCTTTGTGCTATAAGCAAACACATTACTTATTTAGATTTCATCTCTTGCTTGCTGTGTTGCTTGGTCTGTGGAGGTTTCCTTTCCAGATGTTCACTTTCTTCTCGTGGGTTCTGTTAATCTCACATCTCCTGCAGTCCTGAGCACTTAAGTGTAAACTCTTAGTGCTGCATATCTAAGAATACAATCCTTTTGTGTACAAAAGACACCTCCCTTCCTCTACTTCTTATGTAGAATTATTTTCCCATTTGAGTCTATAGATATCAGTCCTTTTGTCTTCTAGTAGTTTATGTTCTGCAATAAAAGTCTAAGGGAGCCCTGATTTTATTTCTTCTGCAAAACAACAACAAAAATCTCTTGTTCCTTTGTTTCCTTGCCAAATTGCTGGAACCACTTGTTCTTTCTTGTTGTTACTGAAGTGTTTTATTTGGATAAGTAAGTATAGACCTACATCACTCCCCATGTTCCAGAATGATGAATGGGTAAGAACTCTCAAACTGTGCTCTGCTCTTTAGGGGAAATGTTATCAGTTATAACATCTATGCCCTCATCCCATGTGCCATCACAGTGAGGACAGGTGTTCTCTTGCCTCTCTTCTCTCTTTGATGCATTTGTGAACAGTTTTGAGCAGTTGTCCTCTATGTCACTGATGTCGTCTTGCCTGTGTCTAGACTGTTCTTCACTGGCACCACAGAGACGGAGCATGCTCATTGCACAAGGGCACTCATGCCTTTTGTCTTCTCTGGGCACAGGACTACAGTTGACAGTGTCACCTGCTGCTGGCATGCCTGAGCCCCTCTGGACTGACATGAATTCAGTATGTCATTGCTTGTTCTAGGGGTGATCGTTGCTCTTTTGGACAAGAGAGTATAATTTAACCTTTGTCTGTATGAAATAATAAATGATGCATATTTATGGGAAGAGCAGAAGTTCAATCCCATTTGGATTTAAATGATGTGAATACATGTATACCAAGAAGCACCATGCTTAAAGCTGGGGGTGAAATATCACCAAAGCAAACTGACAGTTACAGAAGACGAGGGAAGAGGAGTGGGTTTCTGGGTGGAGGATGGAGGGCATGGTGGGAAAGCTTACTCAGGGAGCTGCAGAGATGCCTCACCAATAAGACTATGTACTGTCCTTGCAAATGGCCTGAGTGTTGGCAGTTCACAAACATCTAGACTTAGAGCTCCAGGGGACCTGACACATTCTTCTGGCCTCTGTAGGCAACTACACTCATGTGCACATACACATTATTGAATACAGAAATGTTTATAGAACTACAGCCTCCTCATTTCTTGGCTTCACCTTTCTCATCCAACCTTACCCCTACTGGCAGCTAAGGCTACCACAGCAATCCCATGTAAAACCCACTGCTTTTCTTGCTGAGAAGATGGGCATTTCTAAATATATAGAAGAACAAATGTACACATTTATCTTTTTGTAGCGTATGATACATAATTTATAATACAGAGGATTGAAAAACACTCAAGCTGCCTCAAATATCACTCACCATATGTAGGAACATAATTGAATGACATGCATTCTAAAAATCTGGTGTGTAAAATTCTTTGAAAACGTACTCACATGATTGTGTTAAGTCTCCCTGTTTAAAAATAATCTGAAGCATTGCATTGGGTTGTTGTTGACTTTAAACTCCAAGTCTCCAAATTGTTTGAGATCAGAGACCTCAGAAGACCGTAGATCCTTGGAAACACAGGGTGTAACCAAGTAACTGCCAGCATTGCATGTGACTCTGGTGCCCATTGAGGAGCTAGAATAGATTAAGATTGAGGGCAAGGAACTGGGTTGCAGTATTTGTACAGTGCCCCTCTCTGCTCCTGAATGACTGCTTACAATACAGTAGTTCTTATCACACCCTGAACCCCCTCTAAGGAAAACTAGCTCGGCCTCAGACCAAGATGGAAATCATGTGCTCATTATTGACTTCTGCTAAAGTAAGATCACTCACCAGGGAGAAGAGGGAACCCTGGTGGGAATCACGAGGTGGTGCATTCATGCTGAGAAAAGGGCGGGGCTGATATGGGAAGAGCACGTGCTCCAGACATCAGACTCTGGAGGAATCAACAGCCTTGCTCAGTGTGAGCCCTCAAAGATGTCCTGCAGGATCTTTACAATCAGGCTGGGGTGACTATGGGGTGAACTGAGGAAGCAGAAAAGACAGCATGGACCTTTGAGAAAAGACCACTGAAAGCTATGACTTTGGTAGAGCCATAAAACTGGAATAAATCAGAAATGGCTACTCCCAGGCTCCCTGTGGTCACACAGCTCTCACACAATGTTCAACCTTGAAAGACACCTGCTAGGTTCTGTTTTCACTTGTCCCTTTACCTCCCCATTTACCCCTACCACAGCAACCAGCATCCCCTCTGCCCCATCTCTTTATTCTCTCTCACAGCCTCTGAGTAACCAGGGATGCTGGTTTCTGAGTCCTCCCTGATTCCTGGCTACCTCAAGACTTTATGGTTTCAGTTCTGGGGGAAACTGGATGATTTACCATTTGGATTTTTTAAAAAAATTTAATTCAATAAACTGATTCTAACTGGTTCTGCTCAATTCTTGTAATGTGTCACTGAAGAGTCTTTGGATTTCCCTCCTCTGTGTGGGGTAATGTACCATGATCCATCTAGGTGGTTCATGGGAAGTCACAAGGCACAAAAATGGCTGCTTGGAGCCATCCTTTCAGCTGATTCTGTCACTGAGATGGTTTTCCTTAGAGGGAGCTATGAGAATGTAAAAAATAGTGTGATGTCTTTAGCCACGGAAGAGCAGAGAGGGCATCACACAAACACAGCTGCCTTGTTCCTTGTCTGGCTGCAAAGACAAAGAATATAGATGAGCATCAGTGAAGAATGCTTGGAATGTCAGGGGGCGATCACATCTGATATAGTTTGAGTGTGAGGTGTCCCCACAGATTCTCATGTTAAGAGCTTGGTCCCAAGCTGATGGTGTTACTTTGGAAGATTCTAGAAACCTTAGAAGTGTTGCTTAGCTAGAGAAAGTAGATCACTGGGTGGGGGTTGTCCTTAAAGGGCATATTTTTCCTTGGCACTTCCTGTCTGCTTCTGCTTCCTGTATGCTATTTGGTGAATAAGCTGTTCCACCACACACTCCTTCACCATGATGCTCTTCTCAAGGGCATGAGGCCAAATAAATGACAGTGGACTGAGCCCTCTGAAACTGAGAGCTAAAACAAGTCCCTCCTGCCCTAAGTTGTTCGTGCTCAGTATTCTCACAAAACAAAAGGCTAATACATCATCTTACACTAGGGACTCAGGCCCATACAGACCACTCACGCTGCAAGAGATGAAAACCTAAGTAGAGATGGTCTGGAGGAGCCTGAACCAAAGCTGGCTCAGCAGAGCAGGAAGCATTTTTGACAACTTACTCCATGGTCATGGAGGAATTTGTAGGGATGCATCCTAGGCATAGTCATCAAGTTGGCAGAACACCTTGAACTGAACTGAGAGAGGACCAAGCGGCCGAAATACCATGACTAAAACTGTTAACGGCTTCTGGGAAGGTCTCCACCACCAGTGATATGTAGCACCCATTGCTGCTGGCGAACTGGCTCTCCTGCCCCTGTCTCCCAGGTGGGTCTTCTGGCCAAGGACTTGAGTGTGCAGCTCTCCCTCCATCCCTATGCTGAGTCCACTCTGTTACCTCACCACTGATGCTGAGAATCAGAACCACCTTTCTTCCTGCTACTAGAAAGGTCTAGGTGGGGTCTGTGAAGCGGGCCTCCCTAGTAACACACTCCACATTTTGTCCCCATTTGCCTCTAACTGCTCTGTTCTCCTCCAGTTTTCTTGGAGCAGGTGATAAAATCTAGGCAGGGGCTGAGTCTGTAGTTTTCTCTCTGCTGGGAAAATTGATCTTCCAGCAAGCCTCAGGGAGGGCTGGGGCATTGCTGGGATGGGCCAGTAATGAACTCCCAAGTCATGCATTAATCACAAAGAGTGGACAGGAAGGTACCTCCTGACACCATGAGCTACTACATCCAAACCTGGGAGTTCATGGGCCTTGTCCTTGGGGTTCAAAAGGTAATTTTTAATATAGTCATAAACAAAGTCTCCTGTGTCTTACTGGTGGGTCTTTGGGGGTTCATGGCTTTAGTGAATATACAATGTTGTCAGGTTGCTTTGTGCAGTGCTTGGCATTTTGATGCAAGCTGTGGTCTGCTAGTTAGGAGCATTGAAAGTCAGGCAACTTGGTTCCATCGTCTGACCCTACTGCTTACTTACCTGGTGACCTCATACCAATGAGTTAAATCCACTGTGCCTCAGTGCTCCCACTTTCAAGTGGGGGCAATACTGGGGCCCACCTTGTAGGCTCATTGTGCAGATTTAAGGAGACAGTGAGCCTGCATCCAATGTCACTTATAATCTGTAGGTGTGGGTGAGCAGACTGGAGTTTTTGCCTGTTCTCTGTGTGTCTGAACCATGACATCTAGGACTTGTGCCAGACACTTGTCTCAAGAGCTTCATAGTCAGTGGATAAAATTACAACTCCCATAGTCCCTGCCCAGCTTCTAAACAGGCACACCCAGGTCAAGGTCTTCAGCTGGCAGATGGTGCTCAGAGCAGTCATGGGGGCAGAGTGGACACATTGGCTGAAGCTCTCACACCCTCTGAGCATGTTCTCTGTGTTCTGGTTTCTTGCTTTCATATATAGGTGGGCCCATTATCTATAATGAAACACTCAGCATTTAGCAGTCCCACAACTACTGTGGTCCTTGGCTGAAGGGCTCTGGTTACGAAATGTAGCGTTTCCACGAGAAAGCAAGTAAGGACACCAGCCGTTATGTTCCTGGGCTGAGAGCAAGAACTGGTAAACAGCAGGGACTCACCCTCAGTGGCGCCAGCCCTCTCCATGGTTTTCTTGGGGTGCCTTGGTACTACTTGTGTGGTTCACTTCTTTGAAGGTTCTCAGAGCTGCTGCAGTACAGGAGCAGGAGTTGAAGACTCATCTGTGATAAGAAATCAGAGAATTAGAACATGAAGATGGTGGAGAAGGCAGGCCAGACTCTTTTTTACATTGTCAAAAGGGAAGAGTTCTGTCCCGGAAGACTCCAGAGGCCTAGAGGAGGTGAAGAACAGGATTTCAGAACATGTTTCTTCAGTATGCAGGAGTGTATCTGCTGTGGCCAGGAGGATACCCACACACAGGGATGGGTTAACAGGGTTTCAGGGCAGTGCCTATAGTTTGAAAGCCATGTTGGGTGGCTTCTCTTCTTGATCTCTGCTTCCTTTTAAGAGGGAGCAGTGGACCACCCACTGAGTTGGCAAACACGGGTTCTGAGTTCCTTATAGAGAAGCCTTCTGGTCAACCTTAGGAAGTACCCAGTGGGCCAAGCTCTTCCAACCTGACTGAGAAGACCTGAAGTAAATTGATGGGCTGCTTTATTCATATTCATTAAGACACAGACAACAACAACAAAAACTTTACTATTTGTATTGCCTAATTTTTCTAAGCTGACCTAATTTATTTTAGGTGAACCCTATTGAAATGTGTGTGCCTTGTTTACCAGCCACCCTGCCAGCCACTCCTCCTGAAAATAGTTATCCAGCAAAGCTTATCAAATGGCCTCACTTACACCAGGCACTGTTTGGAGTCCTGGTATCAGAGGTGGGGAGCTAAATGACTTGTCTTCCACCTGATTCTCAGCCCACCTCAATTCTCAAATCCTCAGAGCTCCTTCCGGTCACATAACAGCACCAGGCAGCTCGGCCCTTGCTTCTCAGCTAAGAAATCATGATAAAGAGTGGTTAGTGGGGCCAATGAGATGACTCCCTCTCAAAGGAAAGGCGAGATAATGAAGAGAAGTCCAGCATGGTTTTCTTTCTTTCTTTCTTTCTTTCTTTCTTTCTTTCTTTCTTTCTTTCTTTTCTTTCTCTCTTTCTTTCTTTTTCTTTCTTTCTTATTTTCTTCCTTTCTTTCTTCCTTCCTTCCTTTCTTTCTTTCTTTCTTTCTTTCTTTCTTTCTTTCTTTCTTCCTTCCTTCCTTCCTTCCTCCCTTTTTTTCTTTCTTTCTTTCTTTCTTTTTTTGTTTGTTTTTTAAGATAGGGTTTCTCTGTGTAGTTTTGGTGCCTGTCCTGGATCTCTCTCTGTAGACCAGGCTGGCCTCAAACTCACAGAGATCTGCCTGCCTCTGCCTCCTGAGTGCTGGGATTAAAGGCATGTGCCACCACACCACCACACAGCTAGGCATGGTTTTCAAAACATAGGCACTTCCCTCCCACCCGCTTATCCCCATTTCGGTAAACTAGGTATATATACTGTGGCCGGGAGGATGCCCATACATAGAGATGGGGATATATGGGCATCCTCCCGGCCACAGTATATATACCTAGTTTACCGAAGAAACATGCTGGTATCCTAGCCATCTTGTTCTTCACTTCCCCTAGGCTTCTGGAATCTTCTAAACAAGCTTTGATGAGCTGCATTCAATCTCCAGGACTTATATAATGGAAAGGAAAACACAGACTTCCACAAGCCTCCTGACCTTTGTACTCATGAATGTGGGGGTGCACATAAATTATAATACAATGTAGTATGTATGTATTATGTGTACATATGTGGGTTAGTGGGTCCATGAACTATCTGAACTCATGAGAGAGTCAGAAACCAGAGCTTCCCTCTCCTCCCCCATCTCTTCTTGTCCACCAAATTGAGTTTCCAATCTTTGTTCTGTTCACCTCTTGAAATCTTATCTGTGGCTTTTTTCTTTCCTCTAGGACTGATCTGTCAGCTTTTCTGGGTGGCAGGATGATAGAATCAAGTCATCTGTGCTAGTCAGGAAGGTAATAATGGCTTCCTGCTACTCTTCTGTGTCTTTACTTTGACCCTGGCTCAAGGTCATCTGCTTTTAAACAGTTCTTCACCTCTGACTCCAACAGATTCTAGCTTGGCTGAAGTTAGGGGCATATTTTAGGGCAAAACTTTGAATCTGAGTCAAGGTATAATTTTGTCATGTTATATATCCCTGGATAATTGAATGAGTTTACACACACACACCAAACACACACACACACACACACACACACACACACACACACACACACACACACGTATATAATCACCATTTTCCCAAAGAGGTGAGTTTGAGTGATAGCCATGACTTCTCATCTAATAAAGTCTTCCTGAAGTTAGAGGTCCTTCTCCAGCTCCAAAAGAGACCCCCACACCTGCTTAGGATTGGCAGGCAGCCCAGCTGCCCTGCTGTCTGGGATCTGGCAGTTGTCTTGCCTTAAATAAACCAATCTGAAGGATATATTCCCAAGCAAGTAAGATGGGTATTTTTGATGGGCATCGAGCAGAGATGTAGTTTATTGGATTTTATCTTGCAACTGATTTGTTTCTGCCAGACGTTGATATGCAACCCCGACGCTGTGATTTCAGGCCCCGGGAGTATTAATGTATAAACAACCCTCCATTGCTCCGTCTGCTACTAGGAGTCTTAATTTATCACAGAGATGGTAGAGTTGCAGTTTCTCATCTACTTGTAAAAAAAAAAAAAAAAAAAAGGGAGTCAGGCAGCAGCTGTAGGGAATGCATCCTCTCTTCTCTCTTTTAAGAATTCATTCTTTGGAATAAGAGAGAAATTTATTCTAAAATATCTTCATCCCAAAGGAAATAAAAAGCCTGCTTAATGGCGGAGAGTCTCCCCTGGGCTTTGATTAAGCAGAATCGCAAAGCCAGGCTTTCTGTACCTCTTGTTTTTCATTGGGGCTGTGTAGACTCAGGGAAGGAAATCTTGTCTCAGGCACCTAATGTGACAGGCACCTTCTGGGACACAGATGTCTGCCTGCTAGAACCTGCCACTGTCACAGGTGTGCTGAGAGGACACACGTGTGTCCAGTGACCTGCTGATGACTGTGGAAGGCAGGAAAAATCCACCTCTGTTACTTAACCTGGAGATGATGCCTCTTCTGCTCTACTGAAAACATAATAGTCTTCATGATTTTTTTTCTGATTATAAAGACAGAGCCCTTCCTCATGAAAACATTTGAATGTATCACTTTATAGAGAGAGGATAACAAAACTTACTTATAGAGCTGTGAAGAAGTCTTGGTGGGGAATAGCATTGGCTGTGCAAGTGTGAAAACCTGAGTTCAAATCCCCAGAACCTATGCAAAAGCCAGACACATAGCTTGAATACCTGTAATCCCAGTGTTCCTGTGGGGAGACAGGGGATAGGATTGGGTGACTCCCTGTGAGCTCATGGGCCAGTAAGACTGGAGCATGAAGCAGGAAACAATGAGACCCTGTCTCAAAAAGGAAGAAGGAAAGGACCCCATGCATACATATAAATGTGAGTGCGCGTGCGTGTACACACACACACACACACACACACACACACACACACACACACACACTTCCTTGTAATCCCACCACCAAGAGTTAGCATTTGTGCCATTCTGTCTATACCCAGCCTGTTCTCTCTTAATACATTTGTGTTGTTTTCACAGAATTGAAATCTTCCTGTACATTTTATCTGACCTCAGTTTCTTCACTTAATTCTATGTTTCTTATTTGTTGTTATTAAAAATATATTCCACATCTTTGCACAAAAAGGTCATTGTAATACCATGACAACAAAGCAATGAGTAGATTATAACATCTACTCCCTCTTTAAATTCAAGAGAAGTGGACCCTGGAGAGATGGCTCAGTGGTTAAGAGCATTTACTGTACTTGCAGAAAACACAGGTTTGGTTCCCAATACCCACATGGTGGCTCACCACTGCCTGTAACTCCAGTTCCAGAGGATCTGATGCCCTCTTCTGATGGCCACAGATGTTGCACACTTATGCTACATGCATATACTCAGGCACACACATATAAACAAAATAAAAATTTAACCAAATATATAATTCAAGAGGGAGTAGGCATTAAATTATTCTATAAGTGATTGTTTTATTGTAACTAGGATAAAGTTATGAAGGAGATGAACAGGGGCTCTGGGCACCCGACCTAGTCTTGAGAAGTCAGGGAGATATCTCCAAGCAAGTGGCATTAAGGCTAATAGCTGAGAGCTGAGGAAGGGCTGACTAGGCAGGAGCCGGGAGAAGCATGGCAGGGGAAATGAGTTCTCTCTGGCCAAGAGCTCAGGTGGAAGAAAGTAGATGGGAAAAGACAACAGTATAGGTGAGAGAAGCAGGAAATAGCTGAAACAAGACCACAGGAGATGTTGTAAGGACTGCATGAATGATTATAGTTCAGGGTAGGGGACTTTCTTTGAGAGAATTGATAAGCCACCAAGGATTTTAATCATGGATGTGAATGGAGAGGGTGGAGACACAGATCTGGGTAGTCATTCTAATGTACAGAATAGGGATGGATGGTGGGTATGAGGAGCTGAGTCAGGAGGCCACCACCACAACCTAGTGGAATTGTGGTAGATGGAGAATATAGGTACTCTCCTATATTGGTCACTACCTGTGTTCATCTGTGTTGGAGGAGCACATTTGAGTGCCTCATCGGCTACAGGAAAAGGAAAATAAAGGCATGCTGGGCTGTGTCCTAGATTCCTGCCTTTTGCCTCTGGACAGGAGCACTGGATGCTAAAATGGGGAAGCATGGGGAGGACTAGGTCTTTGGGGGCAGGGGGGTGACAGATGATCAGTTAGACGTGGAGCTGGAGAGAAGCCAGCGCATCAGCTTAGTTTTGCAGATTGGAATGAAGCATGTTTTCTGAGTGAAAGGTTGAGAGCTTGAAATCAGCACGAGGACAGCAGAGTGAGTGATGAGGGGTTGGAACAGTCCAGGCTAAGGTGCTCTAGGGAGGCAGAGCCTCTGTGCTTTGGGAGGTGCACCTCCTTGTCCCTGTCCACCCAGACTCATCTGAAGTCATGACAGCCTTCACCATTTGGCGCTGTGTGGCAGCCAGCTCATGCCAGTTCTCGAGTGCTTACTGACACATCCTTGGGGATTTTCTGAGCCTGTTGTTTGAATTTGGCTATGTCGGGAGCATTCACAAATGGGAGCTGGCAAGTGCTATGAATTAGGGCCTTGAAAATTATCCTTTCCTTTTCACAGATAGCAGATTGTTAAATATTTACCAGCATGCTGTTGTTTGTGACCAACCTCTGTATTTGTTTCTGGTGTCATTTTGTGGTTTACTTCCCTTGGAATCCGTGAAAGACAGTTATCTGTGATCATCTTGATTTATGTCCTGAAAATCTCTGATTTGCTTTTAAATCATCAGCTCTCTGGGGTAAAGAGAGAGCAAGCTCTTTGAGTCACTGAGCCTTCTCAGTCTCAGCGTGAGCTCCCTATTCCCCACAAACAAAGGACTACACACTTCACAACCTGACACAGAGTGTGTGTGCTCCTGCAGCTTCTCTAGTTTAAGAGTCTTGGCCAGTTCAATGAGATTCTTGGCTTAGGCATCCACGGGCTCTTTCTTGAGGTTCTAGGGGCAAGGGCCACTTCTGTGTCCCACCGACTGAATTCAGTTTCCTGTGACACCAGGACTGACGTCCCCACCTTTTGCTGGCTGGTAGGGCTACTATGTTTATAAGCATCACATTCTCTTCTGCCAATGCCCCTCAGCTCCTAAACTAGCAGGGACCTTGGTCTCTCATACTTTGCTCCCAGATGGAGAAAGTCCTGGACAACTTCCCCATCCTAGCCTGCCCCTGCAATAGTGTCCTGGGCTTTCCTTAAGCACTGAAGGTTATTTTTTTCACAGTGTTGTAGACTCAAAGTCAAAACTGGATGTTCCGATCAAAGTTCTACCTAGGACTCTTGATTTCCTTTTTCCAGGTCTGAGTGTTTCTGGGCTGGGGCAGCATCACCCCAGTTTCTAGCCCAGTCTTCAGTGCTGTCATTGTTTTGTGTTCTCCTCTCTCCATGCCTAAACCCAATCTCCTCCTACCTGTATGGGGCTACCCTGACGACATCACGTTCCCTAATGCTATGGTTAGATCTTAAATTTCTCTTAACATCATCCCATGTGTTAAAGGCATAGGGTAGTGTTCAGTTCTGTTTGCCTCCTTGGCACAGCCTATAATCCCATGGCGAGAGCGTCAGATGAAGAGTGGTCTAGAGCAGACTGTCTGTGGGTGTAACTGTGGGGATCATCTTGACTGCCTTAATCGATATGGGAAGACCCAGCCTGAAAGTGGGCAGCATTGTTCCCTGGGCAGTCTAAGAGTGGGTCAGGTGAGCTGAGCACTAAGCACGCATGCATGCATTCATTTCTCTCAGCTCCTGATTGTGGATGTGATGTGAGCAGCTGCCTCAAGCTCCTGCCACTGACTTCTCTGCTATGACAGACTATAGCCAAGAGTTGTGAGTGGAAATCAACCTTCTCTCCCCTTGGCTGATTTTGTTAAGATATCTTATCCCAGCAACAGAAAGGGAAGGAGAACCCTTATCCACCATCTCGTGGTCTTATTTGGAAGTGGAAGAAGCTTAAGAGGCAGGGCCCAGCAGAAGGAAGTTAGGATGTGGACTTCTTTCCCCTGGTGTTAGTCACCGAGAGGTAAGAAACTCTCTCTGCTATGTGCAGCATGGCTACATTACCAATAACCGAAACCTCAGAGGTAATCAGCCCAATCAAACTTCTCCTCTTTAGAAACTGTTTATCTCAGTGACTTTGTCCCAACAAGGAAATGTCTCAATAATATCTGCAATAGTAAGATTCTATTTCCAAATCAAGTCACATTAGCAGCTGGTTAAGATCTCAGCATATCTTTCTGAAGAGCACAACCCCCCCCCCCCACAACACTACAATAATAATTTAATCACAGGATGGTGTCAGTGATGGCAAATGTTGATTGGCAACTTGATAGGACCTGGAGTAGCCTAGGAGACACACCTCTAGGTGTATCTATGAGGGAGTTTCCAGAGAGCTTTCACTGAGGAAGGAAGATCCACCTGGATATGAGCACTGCCATCAGCTCCCAGACTGAATAAAATGGAGAAAGGGAGCTGAACACCACCGTCGATCCCTTCCTGCTTCCTGACTGTGGACACGATGTGACCATCCACTCTACGCTCCTCTAGGCCTTTGCTACCATGAGCAGCCACACCCTTACACCCCGAGGCCAAAATAAACCCCTCCTTCCTTAGGTTGCCTTTATCATATGTTTTGTCCTAGCAACAAGAAAATTAATGAGTTCAGTATCTCATTGTAGTCACAGGTTCCAAGAAAGTGGGTGTGGAGTGTTGGGGGAGGGGTGTCACCACTAGAACTCTGACTATCTGTTTTCAAATGTGCCCTTCAGGGAATTAATTGTCTCACTGGCTGACGACTCAAAACAGAGCCTCTGTTATCCATTGGGTGACAGTGATGTACCGATTTCATCTTTCTCCTGTCGTGAAGGTTTTACAATTATACATTGCAGTTGTGTGTGTATGGTGTTGGGGGGGCATGCACATGCTGAGGTGCATTTGTGGAGGTCAGAGGACCACTTGTAAGAGTCAGTTCTCTCCTTCTGCTATGCGGCTCCCAGAGATCATACTTAGGTCAGCAAGCTGGGTGCAAAACCGCCTGTACCTGCGAAGCCATCTATCGAACTCATCTTGAGTTTATTATCTGCCTAACAGGACCTCACTGTTTTCCTTCTTGGGCTCACAGGGATGAGCTGAATAAGGGGTTGGGGAGGAGGCAAGTTATAATGAAGCTCACTCCTACTTTTCAGACATGGCCATCTCTGTGCTCCCAATCAACAGCGATGGAAAGTTTGCTGTTGCTTTTTATTTATTTTCCTAACGTTACAAAGTGTGTAACAAATCGCTCCTCGTTTTCCCTCATGTTCCTTCGTGTGAAGGGGCTTTCATTCTCTAGCTGTGCCCACGAGGGCCACTCTGCAGTCCCCGGCAGCACGCGTGCTTGCTTGAACTCTAGTCACCCTTGCCGCACCTATTTTCTGTCTGCCCTCTCCTTTCATCTTCCCCGGGATCGGGGTCTCCACTTTGAGTGATGGCTGTGTTTCATCTGCAACTGACTAAAATTACATGGCAGTTGGAGCCTCCCTTTTATCTCCTCCCTGTCTCGATGTCAAGCAAATCCCAAAGTTACAACACAGGCTTTTATGAAGCAAACAGGAGTCTTGTTGGAAGCTGTGGCTTACAGGCATGTGGACAGGGGGAGGGCCTCCTGCTGTGGGGCTGTTTTTCTCTCTCCTTAGCAATATCCTTTGGGGGAATTTAATTATGCTAAGTTATCCTCTGACCTATGACCATGCACTCCTCCTTGAAAGGTTAGAGAATATCATTAGTCATGAGGAAATTTTGTTCTTAGAAATGTTTGCTTCTTCTACCACCTTGTATATTCTCAAAGGGTAATGTGTCAATCACTTTTTTTTCCTCTTCACACCATGGCTGTTTTGTAAAGCAGCTTGAGAACCCAAGCTTGGAAAATGTACTCCTTTATTACTGTGTGGTTTTCCATGCTGAACTCCTTACCCCAGGAGGCATGACAGCCCCAGATGTAGAAAGCTGGGGTCTTATTGCCACCAGGGCCAAACTCTAGTCACATCTGCTCCAGCCGCATAGATCACAGCTCTGTGCTGAGGTCATTGGGTGAAGGATGAGGAAGACTTTCATCAGAGGACAGAACTGAACCTGCCACTTTGGTCTTATCACCCTCTGTTCAGAGCCAGGCATGTGCCGTGCCCAAGACCAGGGCTCTGGACACATGAGGGCTGGCCAGTAATGACTAGAGGAACAAGACTTCTATTCATGATGATTATCACTCAGGACAGGGTCCCAGACAACCCCACCCCCATACACACACATTCTATCTCTGAATAGAGCAAGAGAGTATTGATGTGAGTAGGCATTACCCTCCACCTTTCCAGTGAGAGTTGACAAAGAAGTCCACCTCTGTGGGATGGCTGTAAAGACGATACTCCGCAAGGGAGTTTCTACATACACGTTGGTTGACAGAATAAATGAAGATCAAAGTCTACAATGGCAGGATGTAGGTCTTCCCTCACCAGGATCCCCTCATCTGGCTAAAATATGTGCAGCGGGAGGTAGGGGTGGGAGAGGGCATTGCTGCCTCAAGGACTTCAAAGGGACTGCAGAGCCATTCACGGTGGCTGGCGAGGCCTTGGCAGTGTGTCAGAGACTCCAAATCCCCAACACAGGATTAGTCATCTGAGCCCGTGTTCAGCCACAGAAGGAATTTAAAGCCATGTAAGGGTGTGCTTCGCTGGAGCAAATGTTAGTTGTCTTGATTACGAACAACGCATTTTAAACTGAACATAAACCCTGGGAGGTTGTCTGCTTCCTGGGTGGGATTAGGTGAAGCAGCTGGTAATTGCAGCTTATAAGGATCTTTCTCAGACACCCATCCTCACAGCCATGATGATGTGTACCTGGCTTCTGTTTGAGTACCCCAAACAAATAACTGTGTTACAAGAGGTGATCCTGCCTCCTACGCCTTCTGGACCCAGTGATTAATTGTAACCAGGAGGTGACTGTTCAAATGACCAGATTCCTTGAGGACTTAGCAAAGACCTGGTTACTGACTCATCTTGGATCGATCTCTCTCTCCTCTCTTCTCTTCTCTTCTCTCTCTCTCTCTCTCTCTCTCTCTCTCTCAAAGCCACTACCCCAGGACCTGACTAGACAGGTTTGGAAGAGAACCACCTAACCAATCTGTGTGTGCTTTATAAAGAGCCTTGAGGGGCCCGGGTGCAGCCAGTCAGCAGCTCATTCTGATTGGCCAGTATTATTAAAAGTCTGACTATTACTGGTAGGAATAAGTGTGTGTGTGTGTGTGTGTGTGTGTGTGTGTGTGTGTGTGTGAGAGAGAGAGAGAGAGAGAGAGAGAGAGAGAGAGAGAGAGAGATTGATTTGTTGATTCTGAATCTGGAGAGAGTGCTCCAACACTCCAACAGTAGAGTGATTTTTGCCATATGAGCACACATAAGTTCAACCCCCAGAACTGTTGAAACACGTGTCAGGCAGGTGATGTCCTCTTGTGATCCCACAGCTTGGAAGGTAGAAACAAGCAGATCCCTCTGCCCTCCTGGTCAGCTAGCCTAGCTCCCTAGGTGAGCTCCAAGCCAGGAAAAGACCCTGTACTAAGAAAAAGGTAGATGACATCCGAGGAATGATCCACAACATTGTCTTGTGGCTTCCACACATTCACACACACACACACGTGTGCTTGCATACACACGAGCACACGCATGCATAAAGCAATCCCCACATTCCTATTTAGATACCCATGTATGGTGATTATGGCATTTCCTATAAACAGGATCTATGTGTTGACCAAAGACACTAGAAATCCCTTCCCCTTGGCCTTGTGTTCCCAGGGCTGCCTAATGGGAACCAGTCTAGCTCTAAGACAGTGTGGGTGGAGCACAGAATTCTCTCATACCTGTCTTCAGCAAGATAGTGTTAGAGACAGTTTCAATTCCCTGGACTCCCTAGTTCATAGTCTTGCTCACTAAGAACTTCAACACAGAGGCTGATAAAAGCTGGGCTGAGCATTTTAGAGATTGTGCATTGAAGTTCTCTTTTGAAGAACATAGATAGGCTTTTAAGGCCCTCGCCATCTTCCCAGAGTCCAGTTACAATTCCATCAGTGACTCCTCGCTCCCCTCCCCACCTACACAGTCTGTGATGTGGGCTGGCTAGGTCCTGAGTTCCTGCATTCCTGCCAAGGCCTGACCCACAGGAGGTGCTACTTTGACAGAAATAGGGATGGGAAGGGGATACTCACAGCTTCTGCCCTCGCAGAAGCTCTAGGGACATGTGGCCTAGAACAGGTGCCCACAAGGGGCCAAAGATAGAAGACACACTCAGAAGAGGTATTAATTGGTGCATCCTGAGGGGACCATGGGAGAAGAGGCTGAGAGCAGAGCTCTTTGGGACCAACAGTTAGGCAGGAGACAGCAGAGCTGGCCACCTCCTGGGCCAGCTACAGCCCCACCCCGTGCCCAGCTCCTGTGTAAGTGGGCTAGTATCTGCATTGCTAAAATGTGGTCCCTGGGTGGGTTCCTGTGTGGATGCTGCAGCCCGGACACGTAACATCCCATTCTCTGTGTTTATTTATCATGGATATGTTTGCTTTTCTGACTCGGAGTGGAGACAGTTGTTTACAGGTACACCTTCAAAATATTGACTCAAAGTAACCTGTGGTTCCAGGACTGAGAGGAGGGAAAACACAGCTCACTTTCTGCTCTGGTAAAAGCCTGTGTACCCAGTGTACCATGGTACCCATGCCCTCAGTATGCTAGACAGCATGGTGGAAGTCCACTGATGGGCTTCCTGAGCAGCAGGCCATGGGATTCCTTCTCAGTGTTGTATGAGACAAGTACACAGAAGCAAAGCACCCGTCTGCCAAGGGACATCAGCATCTCATCGTCCTGATCTGGTTTCACCTGAAGGAACTAAGGAATGACAATAAAATTGATCAAAATCTCTGCTTGGAGTCTCTCAAGGCCTGAAGGTGGAGGTGTGGAATGTTCCATCTCCCAAAGCTCCTCCCTGCTGCCTCTCTATGTTCTGTGATGGCAAGCTGTCCAGAAACACCTGGAAATGTGTTTGGAGTGTAGGATTCAGTTTTCACTAGCGTCTGTTGGGGACAATTGTCACAACACCGACACTAGCAGTTGAGCGAGTCACTCCAGTGCCTTACTGGATGAGGAAAGCTTTCAAGGAAGTGAAATTACCTATCTATACAGCCCAGTGTTGTAAGAAGACAACATCATAGGAAGAACTGTCTTAGGCAGGCTAATCCAGTGTGAAGTTCCCCTGCGCAGGTAAAAGCTGTAGAAACCATCACCTGGGAAATCCCTAATCCTCTAGACCCCAGAACATGCACAAATATCCTCCCTGTCTCTCTCCATACCTCCTGGGCATACAATTAGTGTAGTGTTGATGGATTGATCAATTCTCCCTGGCTCATGTAACTCTTGATTCCAGCGTAACACTCAGGGCTGTGGAAAACCCTGAATGGGAAGCTGGCTTCTGCTCTGGACAGGGCCAGACAAGTGTTCCACAGGAAGCTCAGCTGAGTAGGGCTCCCCAGGGATCCCACCCCTCACTTCAAAGGCCCAGGGTTAGTACTTTCTCTGGACTTAGAGCCTACAGAGCAATAACTTATTGGGCAGGGTAGGACCCAGACCAAGGCAACCTACCCTGACACCAGTAAAACCCAGTTCATATCTATGGTATGACCCCTCATATGCCACTCTACCCCAGTAGGACTAGCAAAGTGGCCTCTGGGAAAAGCTTGTAGCCAGAGCTTTGGAGACACAAGGATCCATGAATAGAATGGGCAGTCTGCAGATCCAAGACAGCAAGGGTAGTGGTCCAGAGGCTGCAGGAAGCATGAATGACCTTGCCTGCAGTGAGTGAGGGCCAGATACCACGGGGCTGTGGACATGGAACCTTGGAAACATTTACTGCCTGGTCAGTGCTCCACCTCCTGATCACCCTGATTGATACTCCACCTCCTGATCACCCTAACTGATACTCCACCTCCTGATCACCCTGATTGATACTCCACCTCCTGATCACCCTGACTGATACTCCACCTCCTGATCACCCTGATTGATACTCCACCTCCTGATCACCATGATTGATATTCCACCTCCTGGGAGGCTCTTTCTGTTCCTTTTCATTTTCCTTGAGAGAGAAAATTGGCATTGGGTTGGGAACTTTTCTCCCAATTTGCGTATTTAGGAACATTTTTTTTTTTTCTCACTGAAATAAGTCTGTAATTCCCATAGCACACACAGGAGGACGTGCCCTGTCAGCAGTCTGTGTTGGTTTCTGGCTTCCAGGAGGGTCTTTGATGAAGCTGATTCATTATCTCTGGCCTTTAAAAAATCCTAAATCATGTAAGAGAATAGTGTCAGCAAAAATGAAGATTATAAAACATCAGTTAAAAACTATGAGTATGGATTGGAGTAGAGATTCTACCAGCTTCCAGCCTCAATGACAGGGCTTCCTCATCTCTTCCACTCATGAGCCCTTTCCACCCAAGAGCATGGTCTAACTATAGACATGCAGGTGTAAGTACAGGGTAAAAAGTCAAACACTGGTTCTAGAGAGATGGCTCAGCAGTTATGAGCACTTTCCTTCAGAGGACCCCAGTCCAATCTCCAGCACCCATGTCATGTGACCTACCAACGGCCTATAACTCCAAGTCCCAGTGATCAGATGCCTTCTTCTGGCCTTTATGGGCTCTGCACTTGTATTTGCAAACCACACACAAATTACATAATTAAAAATAACAATAAAATCCTTTAAAAAATGAATTAAATATTTGTTGAGGATACATTTTCTTTCAAAGCAATTCTTTGGTATGCATGCAATATACCGTTTATTAAATGTGAAAGAAAATTGCATACTAATGAGATGGATGTCATTATTTGTTGGCCACATCATAGTCTGAAGGTATCTTATATCTTGAATGATAACAGGAAAATATTGTCTTTGTTTTCCATAATTAAACCATTATATTTTCCTAAGAATAGAAAACTTGGAACACATAGCAAAAACACTGTAATGCATAACACATAGTAGGTCCAATCTGAGCCCAGGCATTTGAGGCAGTATCTGTTGGTGGTATGTGTGTACCTATGCAATTCAAGAGCATGCATGTTATATGCAGGCTACAGTAGGGTCACGTGATCCAACACAGGCGAACTCTGCCGGAAACACCTCAGATTTGTTAACACATTCAATTTTGAATTAATTGTTGGTCATCTTGCATTCAGAGACCTTTTGCTGTTGATGTAGTCACAACCCACAGTTGAAGAACCTTTTTGAGTGGCTAGAGGGATAGCTCAGTGGGTAAGAGCACTTGATGGTCTTGCAGGGGACTTGCACTCAATTCCCAGTAACGCCATTTGGCAGCTCACAACCACCTGTAACTCCAGCTTCAGGGGATCCTAGCCAGGGTTTCTCTGTGTAGCTCTGTGCCTTTCCTGGAACTCACTTGGTAGCCCAGGCTGACCTCGAACTCACAGAGATCCGCCTGCCTCTGCCTCCCAAGTGCTAGGATTAAAGGCGTGCACCACCAACACCCGGCCAGGCAAACCTTTTAAAGACGTGTGTTATGTGATAAAAGGTCTGAATACTGGCTGCTTCTCTCTTGTGTCAGGCATTTTCTATCTGCACATTAGACCCTCATTTGCACGGCACTGTTGTTGAATTGGATGGTCCTTCAGAGTCTAATAATCAGTATTTGGTTCTAAGAAAGCAAATTGGAGGCCCAGTGGGGAGATTTTCTTGAGGTCCTCCCAGCAGAGATAGAGATGGCAGTCATATAGCCCCATAGGATTTGAAATTAGAAAGACTCAAGCTGCCTGTGCTAGTCCTGTGTAGTAGCTATATGGAGCGCCAGCAAAGGGCTGGGCCTCGCAGAATCAGGCTTGGTTTGTGTTAAGAACGTGTGGATGCTTCCATCCATAACTCAGAAAACACAGTGTCCATGTGAAAGATGGGTTATGTTTAAGAAATGAAAGCCCAAATCACCAAGTCAGGAATTAAACCTAAAGTCACAGAAAGACTGTAAAACACTTCACCATAACGCAGACTTTACCTGTGCACACAGAGGGACCCCCTAACTGTTGCTTAACCTCTGGTCCCTCTTCATCAGCTGTGAGGAAAGATGGTGACGGCTCTGATGCAGAAGGAAGTGCATCCAAACAAGCAGCAATGTCAATCACAGGGACCTGCCCTTCACCTTGAGCACCTATCCTAAACGCCACACTCCTGGAAGGGACACCATGTTCATGCCCCTGGCAGGGAGATGTGAGGGGAGTCCCAGAGCAGTGGGGTCATGAGTGCTGTTAGAGCTTCCTTGTGCCCTCAGCATAATGTTAGTGCATCCTATCCAATCATGTGCACACACTGGTGCACTGAGAGGCAGCATCAGACCCACTTACCCAGACAGGGAGGTTGGGAAGGAGATTATATTCAAGTTGTAGCTCCTGATTAAGCTGTGCACTACTATCCCTCCAGGGAGGCAAGTGACAGGGGCTCCTGCTGGTTTCACATGTCACACAGGGGTACCAGATTCCCATCCTATTAGCTGCCTAGTTTGGAGCAAGTTTAATTCCCTCTCATGACTTTCCTGGGGAGATAAGTACAAATGTCTCTGCACTCTGGATGGGGCGCCAATCACATACAGAGAAACCATTCTACCCAACTCTCGATTGGTGGACCAGGGAGTTTATTGGGGTTATTTATGGAAGTACAGGTGACTGAAAGGCAGATGCATTATCAGAAAGTCCACCCTGGCGTGAGTGATGATCCACGGACATTGCATCCCTGAAGCTCCCTGCACAGGTGGAAAGCAACTTCACTCCCAATGGTCTCCTTTCCTAGCAGTTGTTCACTGCTGATATAATGGGGGCAGATGTGAACCTCACTTTCCAAGCTTTCTGAGTCTTAGGAGCTCTTCTCTCTCCAGGATGATCTATTTGAGTTTGGAGGATATAGCTACACGGTATTCACAGGGTCTCAGTTTCCTCACTGGTCAAATGTGAATAACATTCTCTTGCCCTGGTTTGTGGCTCTCCATCCAGTGCATATGTTCCTGCCCAAGACAGGGTGGTCCAAAGCTTTTCCTCTCCAGCTACCCTATCTGTCAGGCTCCTGGCCCTGTGAGACCTTTACCTCAGATGAGGAGCTCGGGCAGGAGCCGTGTCCAGACCCCTCCAGTGATGTGATAGTAACAAGTCACCTGAATTGTCTTTCGTTTTTTCACACAAGTCAGTGAGAACAACTTGTGTGGGTGATGTGTTTACATAGGGGAACACATTTCTCCTCCATTTATCTCCTCAAAACCTTTTCCAGACATGGTTGATGGTTGAGCTGGTCTTAAAGAGACAGAAGGATGGACTAGGGTGAGGGAACGCTTGCTGCAATCATGTTCCCTTCTCTTGCTCCTCAGAAAAATCAATCACTCCCCCTGTCTCCCCCTACCTTTCTTTCCCTTTCTGCCCTCCCTCATCTCCATCTCTCCCTCAGAATGTTTTTCCCTGAAGGTTTTCCCAATCATGGTTCTTCTTATACCCACACTCCTCATTTTTACCATCTTATAGCCTTTTTCTTTCAGACCCTCTCTATCCCTCCCCCACATACATCGGACTCATTGTTTTCCCTGAGCCCATGCCATACTGATAGCTTCATGAGGTGATGGGCCATGAGTGTGAGCTAATCTAGCTGTTGCTGCTGCTGCTGCTGCTGCTGCTGCTGCTGCTGCTGCTGCCCAGCCACCAGGACTTCCTGTTCATCTCACATGATGCCCGTAACCTGACAGAAAGAAAGCAGTCTTCAGGGCAGAGCTTGGAACTAGAGTATATGGAAATGTGCTATATGAAGGAGATTGTCTTCTGGAAAAAAAGCCCATTGGGAAGATTTACTCATCAGAGTAGTGAGGGTACACTATCCTGGGTACCATGGTACAGGACCCTGTTGTGTCCATGCATGGGGACTGAGGTTTCCCTGGCTCCTCAAGGCAAATGTGTGGTTTAACTCCCTTGTGCACAGTGTCGGGAGGTTCCTCTTTGAGACAGGGTCTTACTAGGTAGCCGAGGCTTGCTTTGAACTCCTGATCCTCCTGCTTCAGACTCCAAAGGGCTAGGATTCTATTTGTGTCCCACCACATCTGGCTTAATATCTACATTTTGAGTCAGAAGCTGGCACAGAGCATTTGCCAAGGCCGTAGGGTATCACAGTGTTAGTACCTTCTGCCTGCCCAGCCTGCCCATGAAAGACAGTAACTTGTGTGCAATTGCCATGCCTGGGGTGACTGGGTACTTGTCTGGAATGTGCTGATGCCCTACCATCTCCCTCTAGTTGAGTGGGCTTAATAGACCTCTGAAGAGCAGCAAGTCCTAACCATGCTTTCTTTCTACTTTAAATAGCTAAAATTAAATTACTCTTTGTTTGCTATGTTCCCGTATCTGGCCATTGCCAGCATAGGCTGGCCCTCCTCTCAATTAGTTGGAACTGGTGAGGCTTGCCTGCTTGGGACATGGTGCTATTACCTGCCCATCAAGGGCTCCCTCCTGCTTTCTCTATGAGTCTCCAGGCAGTATTTCTTTAGTATCTATTCCCCAGAGCCAGCTGTGAACATGATCTCTGACTCCTTAGTTGTTCTGAAGCACAAGCGGATGGGAAAGAATGTTCCTACAGTGGAGGATACTTGCAGGGCCCTCTTCAGGGCCCTACAGAGTATTCTAGAATGTCTCATAAAATTATCTTCTGGGCAGAGACTTAGCACTACCTGGAGCAGTCACATTTAATTTTTAAACCAACATTCACAGCTGCTGTCCAGAGTAACATATTGAAATTTTTGACAAGAAACAAATAAGGCAAGAGCTAGAAAGTTCTTCTGGTAAAGTTGCCCTTCAAATCATGCCTGACCCGAGATGCAGCCTTAACTATGGGAGCTTTCCTACAGCCTAGCAAGAGCAGTTGCTCAGTAATTGCAAAGGAGTGTACGCTTGGCATTCTTGTCTCATGTCTTTTGTTCTGACAAATTCTCTGACAGAAAACAACATAGGAGAGGAGTGGATTGTTTGACTTATAATTCCTGGTAGCAGTCGATCATTTCAGGGAAGTCAAGGCAGAAACTTTAGCAACTGGTCACATTGTATCCATGGTAAAGAGCACAGAGAAAAGAATGCCCCCCCACACACACACACCCATTCTGCCTTTTCTTGCTTAGATAGCTTTCTTCACATTCTGTTTAGGGCCCAGCCTAGGGAATTGTACTACCCATTGTAGTCTAGGTCAGTTAACAACCAAGAGAATTGTCACAGATGTGCCCACAGGCTAACCTGACCTACATAGTCTCTCTTCCTAACTAGTTCTAGGTTGTGGGAAATTGAATTTGCAAATTAAAAACTAGTTATCACACTATGAGGCATCATATACATGATTTTGGTTCTCCCTTATCACAGACATGCAAAGTAAGGAGAGAGAAACTGAGCCCCTCCTACCAGTCTCTAATGCAGAAGCATGAGAAGCGTGAGTCCGCAGTGCTCACTCTCAGCTTTCCTTGCTGCGCCATGTTTTCATTGGAGAGACAGACAGCAGGCAGCATTGATGAGCTAGGTGGGGGAAAAGTGCTACTACTGAGCACACATGCAGAAGTGGCAATGTGGAAAATGCAGGTTGTCTGTTTGGGTAAAAACTGGATGGGAATTCCAAACCAAGCTACCCTACATCTGTGTGCATCTGTATACATGGTGCTGGCAATGGAACCCAGGACCTTGACCATACTAGGCAAGCAGTCCCCCAGTGAGTTACATGCCCAGGCCAAACTGACCTGTTTAAAATCACAGACAGAAGCCTGAGGAGGTGTGGCGGCACGTGCCTAAAATCCTTGTACTCAGGAGACTGAGGCAGGGAGATCACAAGTTCAAGCCAGCCTGGGCTACATAACAAGATCTGTTTCAAAAACAACTGAAACAAAATCAAAACCTGAAAAGGACCCAGAAGCCTGTGTTTATTTGACACAGGATACTTTTCATTAAGGTCAGAGAATAAACTTCTTCATCCATATAAACGAATGAATTTCTTCTCTCTTCCTACAGAAAATAGGGATTTCCCACCCTCTGTAGCTTAAGAAAAGCCTTGTTGGTGAAGTAGCCAAAGCTGGGTTTCTTTACCCAGCGCTGCAAACAGTTCTGGAGTAAGTACCACTGAGCAGCAGATGGTGTGTTTCTTCCAGCTTGCCGCTTCCCACATTTCAAGGAATTGCATAAGTAGGGCCACTCCCGTTTCTGTCACCACCGCCATTTTCTTCTGGAGACCCCTACCCCACTCCGAGAAGCAAAGCCATCAGTTGGTTTGCTCTGTGGTCAAGAAAGCGCCATATGCAGTGAATACAGTACCTGCAAAGGGTCTACTCGCTGGACAGAAGTGAGGGGTAGAGTCTGGCAGAGCCTAGTTTGGGGCAGTAACAAGAAACCACTGACCGCCAGAGTGTGAAGAGCTACAGAGAGAAGAGGCTCATGGTGTGAATCAAGGAAGGGTACAGAGAAAAAATGCAGAGTAGATTCTTGCAAGGCAGTCTGGCAGGCCCTGGGAGCAGCTGCAGATGGGCTTCCCCACCAGCCCCTCTCCCACACACTCTGCAGTCTAAGGCCTTATCCACAGAGTTGGGCTTGGAGGTGGCTTATGTGCTGGTAACAGATGTGGCAGCCAGAAAAGATCTGGTCTCCTTTTGGGTATCTTCAGCCCTGCTCAGAGGCACCCACCTGTCCTGGCTGCCTCCTGTGTCTCCTCTCCCATGCTGGGCATGCACTATCCTGAACCATAGTGAGAGGCCCTGAGATACAATGATGCATGGTAAAGGTTGCCCTGTGAACTCCCTTGACCCTCCAAGCTCAGAAATGAGGCTATTGTGAGGCCAGGATCAAGTGAGTGGTCGAGGGTCAAAAAAAGAGAGAGACTGTTTTCCTGATCCTACCTGTGCTAACATGAGTGGCCTTCAAAGGCCTGGTTTAGAAGAGAGGTGTCTGAGCTCTGGCAGCCAGCCCTTTTAGTGTGTGTGTGTGTGTGTGTGTGTGTGTGTGTGTGTGTGTGTGTGAGAGAGAGAGAGAGAGAGAGAGAGAGAGAGAGAGAGAGAGAGAGATTGATTGATTGCATGCACACGTGTGTTTATGTACACATGGTGTATATGTACCTGTGTGCTTGGGTACACATACCACAATGCACACAGAGGCCAGAGGAGGACGTTGGGCATCCTCTTCTATCACACTCCATCTTTCTCCCTTGAGAGGGGTTTTCTCCTTGAACCTAAAGCTACACCGGTACCTGACAAGCCCCAGTAACCCGCATGTCTCTGAGCACGATAGTACGGGTGCTATAGCACATGCATGGCCATGTTCAGTGTTTTACATAAGTGCTGAGGATTCAAACTCGGGGCCTTGTGTTTGTAGAGAAAGTGCTCTTACCCACCGAGCTAAGCACCTTGCCCGCTGGTCCTTTCATTGGCATGGATACTGTGAGTGGCGTCAGACACTTTGCTGGGGGCTCATCTGAAGGTGGCTTTGGCCTATAGAACCTGCAGGTCTGTGTGCAGTGCTCCTGTGTTCTTGGCTTGATTTTAACCCAGGGTTACCTGAATGATGCACAGAGAGCCTGACTGTGCCCTTCCCAAGGGGTATAAAGCCTCAGTGAGGGCTTGCTTGGGACCACCCTCTTGCCAAATTGCAGATGATCCTTCCACTGTCCGAGGGGTCCAGAGCCTCTGCCTTCCAAGGGAATCCTTGGGATTCCTATACCCACATCTTCTCATCTGCATTGGAGGGAACCAGGAAGGAAATGCCCTCGTCACCTCGCTTCCTCTCATGGTACCCTAAGTCCATGAGATCTGTGTTCCCAATGGGGAACTATGAAGAAGCCAGTTGTGGGAAGAGATGCTTACAATGGCAAGGTTCTCATTTCACAGGGCCGCTGAGAGCCAACCATGGAAACCAGGGCTTAGCCTAGATAAACCCCAAGGCAGCCCTCCAATTCCTGCCGCAAAGTTTTCTCAGAATCTCAGCAATTTTATAACTTCCATACCTTGTCTCAATTGCACTTGGGAAAAGATAGAACAGGCCCATCCAAAAGCCTAGGCCTGGGCTTGGGTCTCCTGGCACTGCAGCCTGGCATCCCCATCCTTCTGTATACATACTCAGATGGCATTTCTTCCGTGCTGAGCGAGCTCTATCAGTTCCGGCCAATCCCACAGAATAGACCCTTTCACATCAAGTAAAACCAGCTAAGTGCAGGCTGGTAATGCTTCTGCAGACAGACACTGCCTGACTCAAGGTCAGTTTTTCTTTTCCACCTTAGCATCCACTTCCCTCCTTTCCTGCCTGAGGAAAATCCTCCCAGGCTGGGCTTCAGCTCTCTCTGCTGTTGGGTGCACCCACAGATGCCATGGGGGAGAACCTGCAGATGTGCATCATGCTGGTCTTACTGGTTTGAGCTGCTGCCTTGGGAGCATGCCTCTGTTCTCTGACCCCATGCTACTTCTAAATCACCAGCAGGCTCCAAGCTCCATGCAGGGATAAGCTGCCTCCAATTGATTCCCCTGCTGTGAACTGAGGCAGGGGCACAGAGCCTGGCATATACTGAGCTCTCAATGAACATTTGTTGAACGAGCAAATAAAACGTTGTTCATGAACACCTGTGTTCAGTCCAGTCCATGATGATGCTTAGCTTCTGGGTGACTAGAGTCAGCAGTAAAACCTATAGTCAACTCCAAGCAGAGGCTTCAAGGCCAGAGAGCCCTGGACCCCACTCACTGCCCAGATTGTCATAAGACACGTGAAGTCTTTGCCAACCAACAGCATAGTGTCCAGTCCTCAGCAGGCTCGCCTCCCCGGTGTTTATTATGCTAAGAGCCACTGTCCCTCCCTATGTCCCAAGGTATCTGAAGTTGCCAGATCCACTTCTGTGTCACAGCCTAGTCCATCTGTCTCCATACCTAGGGCACCTGTGACCATGTGTGGCCTGCTGCTCAACAGCAAGAGCTGACTTCTTCTTGGTGTTGCTGAGAGATAGGTAAAGGCTTTCTGGTGGATCTCATTTGAAAACCAAGTCTTCTTTCCAAGGAAATAGAGACCCCACCTACCGCACAGCCTCCTGGGTCATGGGTAAGGTGGTTTGCCTGAGAACAGAGGTTACACATCCAGTGAGATTGTGGGGAGGCTCCCAAGAGGTTTTGTCTCTGCCACAGGCTAATTTTAGAATGCCTCTGTTACCCCCAGCACCACCAAAGAAACTTCTGTCCCTTTACTCCACAGCTCAACTCCCAGCCTGAGGCTCCTGCCCTGCCACCTCCTGCCTCCATGCTCACCTCCTCCAGGCACTCATGTATGAACCAGACAGCAGGGGCTCCTCCACAAGCGCCATTCTCTGAACTTCTCTCATGTTGCTCCAGTCAGCCCTTTGTTCCTTTCTGCTACTGAAACATGGCCCATTGTGTCTGCCACATTGTGACGGCTCTCCACCCGTTCCTTTTCATTCATGGGCCCTTGTGTCCCCTTCTTTGGATGGAAAAAGAAACTGAGTCTTAAAGAAGTCCTATGCCCTTGTTAGAGATATCATAAGCTGAGTCAGGCTAGTCCCAGGCTGGTGGCTTCTGTTTGATTCATCCACACATGCATTTAGTATCTTCCGTGTGCCTAGTACCATGCTGTGAGCAAGGCGCACTGGCCCATCCACTGTGCGACTCTCGGGCTTTAGGAGGCAGATGAACAGCAAGCAAGCAAATCCAAACGAAAAATGCTAGGTGGCGATTGGTAACAGCAAGGAGAGTAAATGAGATCACGTGAGCAAAGGTGCCTTCTATACAAGACTGATCTGGATGCCCAGAGTGTACAGAAAGGTAGAGGACTGACTCCATAGACTTGGCCTTTGACCTCTGTACACATGCTGTGTATGCTCTCTCTCCAATAATAGTGATAATACTACTAATAAAAGATAGTGTGGGAACTATAACAAAAAGTTTTTTAGCATTTTTGTTCTATTTAAGCCTTTCTCAACATTTCACCTAGTGTTCAGTGCTTAAAGAATTGTCCAGGTGGAGTGGCATACTTCTGTCATCCCAACACTCAGAAAGCTGAGACAGGAGGATTGTGTTACGTTCAAGGCTAGCCTGCACTATAAGGTTAAGACCCTATTGCAAACAAACAAACAAACAAGCAACAACAAAAATAACCCAACTTTTTTTTCACATAAAAAAAATGTTCAGATTTGAGAATCTTTTAGACTGTGTTGCTTGGGGATGTAGTCACAACTACAAGATGTCTTATGGATGAGGTAGTTTCTGTTTCACACTCTATGGGAGGGCGGGTAATGCAAGACCTTCTCAGCTTCCATGTCCCTCCAGTCCCCACCCCTGCCTGGCAAGGCAGCTTCCTTCCTACTGTGCCAATCCAGGTCAGTGCCGAGGCCTCAGGAGCCTCGAGCTGAATGGAATCAGTGTGTGTGAGCAAATTACCCCAGTTATCTGGCCATGTAGAAGGCTGCAGCACTGCCTTTCATGAAAAATTAAAACCTTGTCCTGATCTGATGGAAAGAAATGGATGAGGCAGCTTGGGTGGGGGGGGGGGGGGGTAACTCGGCTATTGTGCACCAGGCAGATGATAAACTACACGTTTTCCTGACTCCAGGGATCAATGGAGAATGTTAAAGAGAAAAACCACAGAAGAAATTAAGATTAAATTTGCAAGCCCATAATATTGGGCCTGCATCCTAACAACAGCAGCAAAATGAGAGCCGCTCCTAAAAATGCATTATTTATCCCTGCCTGTTATCACAGTGACAGGCGCTCCTCCCAGAGGCTTGAACCCGAGCGGGTTACAGAGGGAGACCAGAGACAGACAACCAGCTCACAGATTCCTTTAGAATTTCAGATGAGCTGGAGAGGCTGCGTTTTTAGACTGTTGCCTGGACCATCGTGCCATAAATTGTGAGGGTGAAGGCAGCTGAGTGAGTCTAGGTCCAAATGGGGCCACAATGTGCTCTGTACACAGCATACATTTTATTAAGAGGGGGGAAAACCAGGGCCTGGTTATGCAGCTCATCCCCACATCTTTCATTAGTAGAATCTTAAAGAAGAATCGTGAGTGGCTTGGAGTTCAACAGGGACCTTCCACAGAAGAACATAATTCACTTCCTAATGAAATTCTCTCGTCGTAGTGTGTACCAGAGAGAAAGTGAGGAAGGGAAAACTGTCCCGCTGGCATCAGTGATGTGTCTGGGTGTCTGTCTCCAATGTCATCACCATGGAAGTCACACAGACCAGGCAATGAAAAGTTTAGAGTAATTGAAGTATAAAATGATCTGAAACGCCCCCAGCTCCAAGTGTCCTTTAGTACCTGCGAACAGTTATCAATTATCTGGGTAAGTTTCTCTGTGGAGTCTCTGGGAAACTGTCATCTCATGGGAGGAAAAACAGAGAGAGAAGGAATGTCATAGAGTTTTAAAGATAATGTTTGAAGATGGGGCTTTAGGACAAGTTGCTGTCCAGGCCAATTAGAATTTCAGCTAGTCATTATCTGGGAGAAAAGGCAGCGGCAGAATGTTCAAGGGTCACGTGCTCCCTGGGTCTTTCCCGAGGGGATTTGTGCTGGGTCTCTGCTGGGGGTAGTATTAGAAATCATTCGGTGTAGTTTGAGTTCCAGCCCTGGTGGTCTAGAAAAAACCTGCCTCAGTTTCCCCCTCTTCATGTGTGAATGCAATAACACCGTCTCCCCACAGGTCTGCTAAAAGGATTCAGTGAGATGCACGAAGTTGATGAAGACCGGAAAGGGAGTATAATGTGCCTGCCCTGCATAATGGCAGGCTATTGGAAAGAACTAGAGGAAATAGAATTTGTTAGAAGAAAGAGTGGGTCTAGGGAGATGGATTGTTGGCTAAAACGCTTGCTGAGCAAGTGTGAGGACTAGATTTAGAGCTCAGGATCCATGTAAATGTCAGGTACCTGTAACTCAAGCCTGGGAAGGCAGAGACAGGATCCCCAGAGCAAGCTGGCTGTAGAGACTAGTCACACTGGTGAGCTCTAGGTTTGATTGAGAGAGCCTGTCTCCTTGAAGAAGGTGGAAGACAGGGTAGAGGATTATCTGATATCAGCCTTGAGCCACCTTATGCATGTGCATGTGCACACACACACACACACACACACACACACACACACACACACCAAAAAGCAAGAGAATGATTAAGAAAATGGTAGAATGGTTTATTGGTTGTTTATGAGAAAATTAACTCCCTCTCCTTAGAAATTAGAGCCATATTTTCAAAGACCATCTTGACAAAATCAGAAACTATCTGCAGATTTAAGAAAATATGTTTAAAACCCTCTCCTTCCCCTTTTCTCTCTTTCCTCTTTTTCTTTTCTCCCAATCCCTCCTTTCTTTCCCTCCCCCTCTCTGTTCTTTCCTTCATTACCTCCTTCTATCACTGGAATAGGTAGTTTAAACCTTAAACAAGAATGGTGGGCAAACACATGCAATGGTGTGCCTGGCTCCTTGAGTAGAACACAATGGCTGAATAAGGCACAGAGCGTTCAAATGTGAGGCAACTGAGCATGGCCCCATGTGTTAAAACACTGCTCAGTCCTTGGCCCTGTTCAGTCATCCCCCAGGTTCATATTGTGAGGCACAAGAGACAACTTGGGCATCAACCTTCCAGTTACAGGTTATATATGCATAGCAACCTACAGCTAACTCGACAGATGGTCTACCAAGTGAGGCCCACTGTCCATAGAAAAGACAACCTCTGGCTTCCAAATAGAGGAACTGTGGTAGGGTACAGTGACCTGGAAGGGATGCGGTGGGCACTGTCATGGGATGGGAAATATCGTCAATTGCTCACACATGGGTAAGGATGGCCCGTCTGACATCTAATGCCCTGTTTTCTGCAGGAGAGTGGCTGTGCTGCAAAAATTTCACAGGATAATTTGCTCCTCCACAACCTCTCCCTGGCCAGCTTTTCCACGTCAGTCATGAATATTTATGTCTTGTCTACTTGAAATGCTTAGAAGATGAAAAAAAAACAAACTTTGCTCTGTCTTAAATTTTTTCTGAGATGTAAGATCATTGGTGTAAGGTAACAAGGAGGTCCTGGGCTTAGGGCAGTGTTCAGGTGCTGTGTGTTAGTTGCTGGGAGATGTAAACAAACATCTCTTCAGCCTGGATAGGGCAATCACAACAGACCAAAGTGGTTCCACTGAAGCCCAGCTTGAAGAATGAGAGTTGGCAGAGTTACCAGCAGAAGAATGGGTGATTCAAAAGCAGCTGGATCTGAAAGGCCCACCCCAGCATGGCTGGGGACTCAGAAGAGTTGTATCCCTAGAATTCCCTGCACAGCTCCCAGACTCCACACACTCTTTCCCCAGCAATTGTTTATCACTTTGATGACTTTAGAGAGGAACTGGGGAATCTCGTGAGTTTCTTGTACTTTCTGAGGCTTGTAAGTTTCCTTAGCTTCCAGAGCCTCATGACCCACCACCTGCCTCAGGTTTCAACTTGGAGGGAGCTGCTACACATCAGACAGAGCTCGGTTCAGCTGTGATTCAAACCCTAGTATGTCAGGGCGCACCTCTAGGCCAGCATTCTGGAGACCCAGCAGAGGCTCATTTGAGAGTCCAGGAATATGAAATCCATCTGGCAACATAGTGAAAGCCCATCTCAAAACAAATTAAAAAAACAAAAACAAAAACAGGATGCTATAAGACATATGTGAGAGAAGGCATATGCACAAGATGTATTAGTCACTAGCCATCTGAGTCTACTGTGGTTTTGTAACTAAGCTAAAGGGATCAGCCTCATGCTAGATGATAGATGCTTAGCATCACTGCTGTTAGGCTTCCCTCTGACTCCCCAAGCATCTCCTCTGGGTTTTGCCGTCTCTGCTCTTTTCCTCAACAGTCTCCTCACACCCTCCTACTGGCCTTAGTCACTTTCTTGGCCTCTCCCTCTGTCCTCTCCTTTCCTCCTCCTCTTGTACTTGCCTCCTGCCGTGGTCATGCGCACACCCACAGCACCGCCCTGCGCCTCCTTGGAGAGCCCTCCATAAGCAGCCCACCACCCCCGCACAGACTTTTTCAGCTCTGCTGTTTGGAGTTGCTAGAAAGCAGGGGCACTGTGCACACACGCTGGCAGGGTGGCTTGCGCACCAATGCGGACTCATTCCCAAGCAGATTCTCTGAAGCTAGGGGAAGCTGATTATGCGGGACCACTCCAAATTCAATCTGCTGGTTATGTTATCGCTGGAGCCCGTGATGGAAGCACTGCCCGATAATTCAGACTTGCCTATTACTTATTCTTTATCTGGAGGAAATAAAGAGAAACAATTACCTTGGTGTGACATTCTGCCATCTCTACAAAGCCACCTTGCACCCGAGACTTCTCCAGCAGCCGAAATAACGAGTTAAATGCTAAATATTTCATGGAGAAGAGAGTGGAGGGGCTATTGAAAATAAATTTAAAAGACCTTCATGTATTCTGGTCATATATCCCTGCATAACACTTCTCCGTAGATAAAATAGCTTTGTGACAGGCGGGGCTGTGGGAAGGCAGAGTGAAGGGGGTGGGAAGAAGAATCCTGAGGAATCCTGTGACCTCGGGGTGACATGGTAGAGGGGAGCACCGCTGTAAAGGCATCTTGGAAATAATTGAGGTTGGACTGTTACTGTGGAGCCCTTTTTGGTGATGAATTTTAAATTATGAATGACATCTCATTATGTCTCCTTCTCACCCACCTGTTGGCAGACTACTGGGAAAGTCAATGCAGATGTTCTCATGGTGGACAAACTTCTCAGGGACTCAGCCTGGAGCTTTGGCTCAGGGCTTAGCTTGAGAAAGGTGTCACATGGCTCCTAGACTCTTCCAGATACAAATGTCCAATTCACTGTATCCTGGGTCCAACCAGGGCTGAATGTAAGGCTTGTGAGCCCTTGAGACATGAACTCATTCCCTTTCATTTTCTTACCATTGAGGACAGGCTGTGGGACCCTAAGAAGGATGGGATGACTTCAGGTGTTCAAGGGATGGGTGCTGGGACCCATCATCTTCCTCTGGGTGCTGGAGACACTGTGAGTAAGGGAGTAGCAAATACTAAAATGACAGGACTTGGATGGGGAAATGGTTCCACAGATAAAGCATTTGCCTCGCAAGGATGAGGGTCAAAGTTTGGATACCCAGAACTCATGTAAAATCTAGGCAGGTGTGACAGCTACCTATAATCCGAACATTCAGGAGGCAGAGATAGGGGATCCCTGGAACAAGCTAGCTAGCTAGATTGGGTTCTGTTGACAGACATGGCTTCAATAAAGTGGAAAATGAGCAAAGAGGACACCTGAAGTCAACTTCATGCACATGTAAACACATGTGCATGCGTACCCACATACATATGTGCCCACACAGCCACCTACACATGGGCAAACATCCACATAAAGTACAAGACTAGTTCAAGCAGAGAATTAGCCAAAGCTACAGAGAAACTGCTGATGTTTACCGCCTTTAAAGGAAATTGCTAAGAAAGAGATAATTTAGCAGTAATCACGAGTATGCCAGCTCTTCCCACTGACCCTGGCGTTCACGGTTTTCGCTCACTGCATCAAGCATTCTTGGCAATTAGATGTGCTCGCCTTATTAATGCCAGGGCCAGGAAGCAGAAAATGAAGGGCCTTCATTGTAAATAGCTGCCTGATGTTGCACTGCCTGCCTATAAGTCGGGGAAGCCATGGGTCTCTGTCCATCCCTGTGCACTGACTGCCTCTGATGACAGCTGCAGAATGGTAGTGTTGACACAGATGAGCAAAGCCTGGCATTTTCTGCTGCTCTCTGCACTTTTCCACTGCATGGGTGGAGCTGGGACACTCCTCCATAGGAGCCCAAATGCAGTAGCCCTCCCGTCAACCCGACCGTTCCCAGAGAGTCTGAGCCTACCTACTGGGGGTGCTGTGTGCACCCTTGGGAAGTGTATGAGCTTGTCTCCTCTTTGTCCTTTCCCTTGGGCACTGTGAGTTGAGTTGTTGGACATGGAGCAGGAAAATGATTCAGGGGCCAAAATCTGGGCCATGGGAGGCTTGTGAGACTGTCTGACACCCTAGTTACCAGGAACCACCTGTGCATAAGATGCCACAGCAGGTGGCACATTCCCCCTTTCTCAGCTTCCCCTGGAGATGAGGAACAGTTCTTTGCACTTCACCAACTCTAGGATGGGATGAGACATGGTATAAATCATTATAAGACCTACCATCTACATTCTTTGCTGAGATG